>NC_053430.1:39724680-40035471 GCF_007990345.1 Gossypium hirsutum | reverse complement strand
GTCAATTATGCTGGTTTGGTCTTGTAGGTTTGACCCAATTGGTGGCAAGTTGGTTATTCAAATGGCCTATTTTTGTCCACACGGGCAGGACATGGCGTGTGTCTCAATCGTGTGTAACACACGCCATGTTGCACGACCCTATTCCCCTGGAGTACCCTACAATTGTAAGTCAGGCTCGAGCACAGCCAAGGCACACAGGCATGTGGCTAGCCATGTGGCCTAAGTTAGACTCGATAACGGCCAAGGCACATTGATGTGTCTTGTGGTCGTGTGAGTAAATCAGTATGTATGCCTTATTTTGGCACGACCTAACACACTGGTTTGTCTAATGCCGTATAAGGCACACGCCCTATTTACACGGGCATGTGACCTGTACTTGTTTGAAAAATGTTTATGTTTTGGAAAATTTTGTATGTGTTTGGTTTAGTCCTGACACCTTTTTAAAGCATGTTTAAGGTCTCGATGACCTATATAAGAGACTCTATATGATATTTTGATCTTTGATGCTTATTAAATGTATGTAAATGTTTCGATTCATCTGGTAATGCCTTTAGCCCTAGTCCAGCGACGGATATGGGTTAGGGTGTTACAAAAATTTTAGGGAAAATTTTGTAAAATGTCAAAAATGACCAAATTGCATGAATACATTGTTTTACTGTCTAAATTGATAAATTGAGTGAAATTATTAATTAGATTAAATTGGGTGGAAAATCGAGGAAAATGAAAAATTACCAAAATGCCCTTAAACTTTGGTATTTCTGCAATTTAGCCTGGTAAGTTCGTATGAACTTTATTCTGTATAATTTCGATTAAGTTGAATGTTAATATGTGATTATATTGTGATGAAATCAATATGTATGTTAGTATGCAATTTATCGTGTTATGAAACGACATAAATCCAACGACATATGATGATTACCGAGCCCCGTTTGAACCTTTGGAATTTGTAGGATACAAATGACATGTCATTAGGGTTACATGATCAGGTGTTAGTCCTAAACATCCTATCGATGGCTGAGTCTAGCATGTGTTGCGGATACTCCACAACTCTTTTGAGTAGCATCGTGTAGCTACGTCAGACCCACAACCCATGTGAGATGTCCCATTTTCACATCTCGTGTAAGCATACTTATTCATAGCTCGTGTGAGCATACATGTACAGGAATTGACAGATTACAGTTATATGAGTTAGCACACTGTGTATGAGCTATCCCAGGTATCCAACGGTATTGAAATGGTTTAATGAGCATTATTCAGATAAGAAACTATAAGAGAATGATATGTATTATGACATGTACATAAAGGAAAATCTTTGATATGATGATACATGGAAGTTATGTAAGTTGAGATGAGTAAAAAACTCAAGTGTTACATGTTGAGAATAAAAAGTTATCATTGTTGAATTTATATGAAATATGTTCAAGTATGCTAGCATGTGTAACAGTCCGGTTTTGACCCTAGTCGGAATAGTGTTCGGGACCACAAATCTGAGTCTAAAAAATATTTTAATATTATTTTCTATGTCTGTGAAATGTGAATTTATATCTGTGAAATTTCTGTGATTAAATTTGTCTGTTTCTGTGCTTAATTATGAAAAAGGATTAAATCGCGTAAAGTGTAAAAGTTGAGTGCTAGATGCTAAAGCACCTATTTGGCTTGGCTTTTAAAATAAAGGTCCTTGCATGTCAATTGGACCATTATTCTAATGCATGGACAAGTATAGACACTAGTGGATGGAATTTTATTTGTTAATTAAAGGGCAAAATTGGAAAATGCATATTAATGTATATTATAATATAAATAAAACATGAAATGTGTTCATAATGGGGATGATTTGCCGAAAATCAAAGGAAAAATAAAAGAAAAAGAGCTTTAGGGTTTGGCACTTGCAAGCATAAATTGATGTATGAAATTTGTTCGATTTTTGATAATTTCTACGTTTTTGTGATCGTTGCTTCGTGTTCTTCAAAACCCATGTCTGAATTTCTATTTCTGTTGAAGATTTCATGAAATTCCATTGTTGATATCATGAGTTTTGTGATGTTTTGAATGAATCATGAAGGCTTGGTAGATGGTTCATAAGTTTTGTCTTTGAGTTTTGATGTAATAAAGTCATTTGAACTAATTTGTGAAAATGGGGTTTTGAAGGACTAAATTGGAATTAATTATGTTATTTGGACTTGTATAGAAGTTATGTATATTTAGCCAAGCTATAGTCTTGGTGAATTTGTATATTGTGATTTTGTGAAAAATGACTTAATTGTCAAAATGTGAAGATGTAAGGGCTAAAAGCAAAGTGCCCTAAATATGTGCTCATGGATTATTTTGAATGAAATGAATGACTGAATGGTTGAATTTGTAATGAATAGATCAGGAACAAAGAAAATCGGACTTAGATCGAGGGAAGTCCAAAATAGTTGAATAGTCGACTCGTTCCGTCTGAAATTCATACGAGGTAAGTCAAATTACAATTATGCGTTAATTGAAATAAATTCTGCACATATAAACTGTAATCTGTATTGGATGGCCTTGAGTGCCTGATGTATATCTTTGGAGTAAAGTACGATAATATGTTAATATCTGAAAAACTCTATATGTTCCTAAGCAAAATTGACATTTGTCTGAGACGTTGTGTAAGACCGTGTTTGGACACAGACCTCGATTGAGATTTATGTATAAGACCATGTCTGGACATCGACATCGTATATGATTTCGTGTAGACCTGTCTGGATAGAGCATCGATATTGAATTACCTGTAAGACCACGTCTGGACGTCAGCATTGTACTTGTTTATGAGCATCTTAATCGTTTCTAACCCGTCTGATATGCGTATGAAATCTGAGATTGAGTATATGAAATATATAATTTATGCTGGTACTTTGTATCGTACTAAATGTTTGAATATGAAAACTCTGTCTCTGTGAAATATGTATGGAAATGAAGAATGACATATATGCAAACAAAGGAGCATGGTCAAGTTATGAACTATTCTATGAAATGGTATGAATCTATATGGTTAAATGCACATATATGTTTAGTATTATACCAATTGTATTGGCTTACTAAGCTCTTTGTAGCTTACTCTGTGTGTTTACTGTCTGTTTTACATTATAGCGGCTACTAAGCTCGGATAGTGAGGATCTCACCATACTATCGATCACATTTGTACTTTGAAGTGTAAAACAGACAGTAAACACACAGAGTAAGCTACAAAGAGCTTAGTAAGCAAATACAATTGTATAATTACTAAAACATATATGTGCCATTTAACCATATAGATTCATAACCATTTCATAGAATAGTTCATAAACTTGACCATGCTCCTTTGTTTGCATATATGTCATTCTTCATTTCCATACATATTTCACAGAGACAGAGTTTTTCATATTCAAACATTTAGTACGATACAAACGTACCAGCATAAATTATATATTTCATATACTCAATCTCAGATTTCATACGCCATATCAGACGGGTTAGAAACGATTACAGATGCTCATAAACAAGTACAATGCTGACGTCCCAGACGTGGTCTTACAGGTAATTCAATATCGATGCCTCTATCCCAGACAGGGTCTTACACGAAATCATATACGATGTCGATGTCCCAGACATGTCTTATACATAAATCTCAATCGAGGTCTGTGTCCCAAACACGGTCTTACACAACGTCTCAGACAAATGTCAATTTTGCTTAGGAACATATAGAGTTTTTCAGATATTAACATATTATCGTACTTTACTCCAAAGATATACATCAGGCACTCAAGGCCATCCAATACAGATTACAGTTTATATGTGCAGAATTTATTTCAATTAACGCATAATTGTAATTTGACTTACCTCGTATGAATTTCAGACGGAACGAGTCGACTATTCAACTATTTTGGACTTCCCTCGATCTAAGTCCGATTTTCTTTGTTCCTGATCTATTCATTACAAATTCAACCATTCAGTCATTCATTTCATTCAAAATAATCCATGAGCACATATTTAGGGCACTTTGCCTTTTAGCCCTTACATCTTCACATTTTGACAATTAAGTCCATTTTTCACAAAATCACAAATATACAAAATTCACCAAGACTATAGCTTGGCTAAATATACATAACTTCTATACAAGTCCAAATAACATAATTAATTCACAATTTAGTCCTTCAAAACCCCATTTTCACAAATTAGTTCAAATGACTTTATTACATCAAAACTCAAAGACAAAACTTATGAACCATCTACCAAGCCTTCATGATCATTCAAAAACATCACAAAACTCATGATATCAACAATGGAATTTCATGAAATCTTCAACAGAAATAGAAATTCAGACATGGGTTTTGAAGAACACGAAGCAACGATCACAAAAACGTAGAAATTATCAAAAATCGAACAAATTTCATACATCAATTTATGCTTGCAAGTGCCAAAACCCTAAAGCTCTTTTTCTTTTATTTTCCTTTGATTTTCGGCAAATCATCCCCCATTATGAACACATTTCATGTTTATTTATATTATAATATACATTAATATGCATTTTCCAATTTTGCCCTTTAATTAACAAATAAAAATTCCATCCACTAGTGTCTATACTTGTCCATGCATTAGAATAATGGTCCAATTGACATGCAAGACCTTTATTTTAAAAGCCAAGCCAAATAGGTGCTTTAGCATCTAGCACTCAACTTTTACACTTTACGCGATTTAATCCTTTTTCATAATTAAGCACAGAAACAGACAAATTTAATCACAGAAATTTCACAGATATAAATTCACATTTCACAGACATAGAAAATAATATTAAAATATTTTTAGACTCAGATTTGTGGTCCCGAACCACTATTCCGACTAGGGTCAAAACCGGACTGTTACACATGCTAGCATACTTGAACATATTTCATATAAATTCAACAATGATAACTTTTTATTCTCAACATGTAACACTTGAGTTTTTTACTCATCTCAACTTACATAACTTCCATGTATCATCATATCAAAGATTTTCCTTTATGTACATGTCATAATACATATCATTCTCTTATAGTTTCTTATCTGAATAATGCTCATTAAACCATTTACAATACCGTTGGATACCTGGGATAGCTCATACACAGTGTGCTAACTCATATAACTGTAATCTGTCAATTCCTGTACATGTATGCTCACACGAGCTATGAATAAGTATGCTTACACGAGATGTGAAAATGGGACATCTCACATGGGTTGTGGGTCTGAACGTAGCTACACGATGCTACTCAAAAGAGTTGTGGAGTATCCGCAACACATGCTAGACCTCAGCCATCGATAGGATGTTTAGGACTAACACCTGATCATGTAAACCCTAATGACATGTCATTTGTATCCTACAAATTCCAAAGGTTCAAACGGGGCTCGGTAATCATCATATGTCGTTGGATTTATGTCGTTTCATAACACGATAAATTGCATACTAACATACATATTGATTTCATCACAATATAATCACATATTAACATTCAACTTAATCGAAATTATACAGAATAAAGTTCATACGAACTTACCAGGCTAAATTGCAGAAATACCAAAGTTTAAGGGCATTTTGGTAATTTTTCATTTTCCTCGATTTTCCACCCAATTTTAATCTAAATTAATAATTCACTCAATTTATCAATTTAGACAGTAAAACAATGTATTTCATGCAATTTGGTCATTTTGACATTTTTACAAAATTTCCCTAAAATTTTTGTAACACCCCTAACCCATATCCGTCGCTGGACTAGGGCTAAAGGCATTACCAGATGAATCGAAACATTTAACATACATTTAATAAGCATCAAAGATCAAAATATCAATATAGAGTCTCTTATATAGGTCATCGAGACCTTAAACATGCTTTAAAAAGGTGTCAGGACTAAACCAAACACATACAAAATTTTCCAAAACATAAACATTTTTCAAACAAGTACAGGTCACATGCCCGTGTAAATAGGGCGTGTGCCTTATACGGCATTAGACAAACCAGTGTGTCTAGGTCGTGCCAAAATAAGGCATACATACTGATTTACTCACACGACCACAAGACACATCAATGTGCCTTGGCCGTTATCGAGTCTAACTTAGGCCACATGGCTAGCCACATGCCTGTGTGCCTTGGCTGTGCTCGAGCCTGACTTACAATTGTAGGGTACTCCAGGGACATAGGGTCGTGCAACATGGCCGTGTGTTACACACGATTGAGACACACGCCCATGTCCCTGCCCGTGTGGACAAAAATAGGCCATTTGAATAACCAACTTGCCACCCCAATTGGGTCAAACCTACAAGCACCAAACCTAGCATAATTGCACAGCATTTTATGACCAATTCACAACCAAACATAAGCCACTAAATATATATACATCACAAAACATAATTTAACACTTCACCTATACATGCCATACTTCAATAGATATAACATTTTTCAAAGGTACCAAAATAGGTTCGAAGTGTGTGACATCCTCGACGATCCCCCAAGCCTCACAGTAGCTGATATCTATGAAACAATGAAAACACAATAAGCAACTTTCATAGCTTATAATCCATATACAATAAACTTATCATTTAGCATATAAACACATAAACTTATATTTGGAGCCAAATACCACACAAACCTCATATCATATACTGGATCATAGATAATCATTGGCACATATCTTACCTTCATTTCAAAATATAGTACCAATTGAGAAAAATGAATCGGATACATATTCACTATCATCATTTTTCTCAGAATCCTTGATCGTCAAAAATGTAGGATATGCAGATAGCTCAGAGAACATATACATGCAACCCCTGTCAAGTACCGGCCTTTCAGACTTAGGAATTTTGTTGATACTTAATCGAATCACATATTGACTTGATATTCATTCATCTAGATACATTCATATTGAACATAAAATAATACTAAAAAACTTTTATTGTACATTACCTTACCTGTACGGATTTGGATGAATAAATCGATACTCACACTTCGATTCCCGATCTCGTTTCTTTATTCTTTATCTATAAAATCAATTTAACTATTCAATCACAAATTCATTCAAAACAATCCACAGACACATATTAGGGAAATTTGGAAACTAGCCCTCACATTTCACATTTGACACTAATCCTAATCATAAAAAAAAACACATAATAGGCATTACCAGCTTGCCGATATCATAGCACATACAAGTCCAACATTTCATTTATTTCACATTTTAAGTCCCTCAATTACAAATTTGACAATTAGCCTATTTTACTCAAAATCATCAAAAATTCAGAGACAAAACATATAAACAACATCAATCTTTCATATTTCATCATATAACAACATAAGCTCATGAATAATCCATGAACATTTCAAATCATCAGCAAAATAAAAAATTGAGACATGGGCTTGATAGTATACGAAGCAACGATACAAAAAGGTAAAAATTATCAAAAAACCGAGCAAAACACATACCTAATTCTCCAAATCAAAGTGTCGAACCTTAGTTTTAAAGTGTCGAACCTTAGTTTTCTTTTTCTCTTTTATTTCCTTTTTTATTTTCAGTGGATGAACACATAAAATGGCTTTGTTTTCTATTTTGTTTTCATATAATTAACTTAATAGGCTAAATACCAATTCTTCCCTTTCATTAAACCATAAATGAATTATAACATTATACCCATTTAAGTCATTTAATGGTCAAATAACCTCATAAGAACCTCACAATTATAAAGCCAAGTCCAATAAGCACTTTTAACAAATAGTATGTAACTTTACATTTTACGCGATTAGGTCCTTTTCAAAATTAAGCACACAAACATTCAAATTTTCATACGAGACTCCACACATGCTCATTCACATATCATAAACACAAAAAATAATAGTTAAATATTTTTCTAACTCAGATATATGGTCTCGAAACCAATATTTCGACTAGAGGTCTAAAATCGAACTGTTACAATTCTACTCCTAGGGATTTTAGTCCCCAAAAATTTTTACCATTGAACAAATTTGAATATTGTTGTCTAGTAGCATCTTTAGGCTCCCACGTGGCGTCTTCAGTACCGTGTCAATGGAACATCACTTTTACTAACGGAATTTCTTATTTCGCAGTTCTTTAACCTCACGAGCTAATATACAATCGGTTTTTTCTTCGTTATCAGATGAATTTCATTCTCAGATGAAGGAATTACATTAAGGATCAGATCGTATCGTCGAAGCATTGATACATGAAACACATTATGAATAGTTTCTAACTCTGGTGGCAAAGCAATCTATATGCTATCGGCTGAATATACTAAGTAATCCCATACGGCTCGATGAACCTCGACTCAATTTGCCTTTACGACCGAATCTAGTACTTTCTTCCACGGTGAAACTTTCAAAAATACTTTATCTCCGATCTGAAACTCTATATCTTTCGTTTCAGATCCGCATATGATTTGTGATGATTGGAAGCTGCTTCAAACTATCTCGGATCACTACCACTTTCGTTAGTTTCTTTTATCAAATAATTTCGTGAATCTTATTTTCGCTGAGTTCAGTGTAATACATAGGTGTACGACATTTGCGACCATATAAAGCCTCGTAACGTGCCATTTTATGCTCGATTAAAACTTTATTATAAGCGAATTCAATCAAAGGCAATATTGTTCCCACGTACCTTCAATCTCAAGAATGCAACATCTCAGCATATCCTCGAGTATATGAATAATTCACTCAGATTGACCGTCCGTTTGCAAATGAAAAGCAGTACTAAAATGCAATTAGTATTTAGAGCATCTTGCAACTTCTTCCAGAATCGTGATATGAATCTCGGATCTCTGTCTGACACAATAGATAATGGCACACCATGCAATCTCATAATATCATAAATGTATAACTAGCTAACTTATCAAGTGAGTAATCGATCATACCAGAATAAAATGAGCTAATTTTGTCAAACGATCAACTACAACCCAGATAGTATCTTTCTTTCTCGGAGACAGGGGCAAAGCCGAAACAAATTCTATTGTCACTCGATCCCATTTCACTTTGGAACCATAATCGATTGTAATGAACCAGAGGGCACCTGATGTTTAGCTTTAACCTGCTGACAGATCAAACATTAGAAACAAAGTCAGACATATATCAAACATTTAGAAACAAAGTCAAAGATATCTCTTTCATTCCGGACCACCAGTAATGCTATTTCAAATCATTATATATTTTCGTACTACCCGGATGCACAAATAACCGACTATTATGAGCTTATTCAAAATCATCTAAATTAATTCTGGATTTCTCGGGACACAAATTCTATCTCTCAAATTCTATCTCGAAATTTCAGACAAACATCTTTATCAACTCTGAATTCTGAATCAGACTCTAAATCACACTAAGCTCGTTTTACTAAAAATTCATTATCAATCTTCTAAGCTTCGATAATATTATGTAAGAACAAAGGTCTTGCTTTCAATTTAGCTAAAACTGAACCATCATCGGACAAAACCAAATGAGTGTTCATTGCAGGCAAAGAAAATAATGATTTTCGACTCAAAGCATCAGCAACAACATTTGCCTTGCCCGAATGATAATCTATCACAAGTTCATAGTCTTTTAGCAGTTCTAACCATCTTCTCTGTCGCAGGTTCAAATCTTTCTGTGTCATCAGATATTTCAAACTTTTATGATCAGAATATACGTGACATTTCTCACCAAACAGATAGTGGCGCCAAATCTTTAGAGCAACCACAATCGCGGCTAACTCAAGATGGTGTGTCGGATAATTCTTTTCATGCGGCCTCAACTGTCTTGAAGCATAAGCAATGACTTTGCCTTCTTGCATCAAAACACATCCCAGTCTAATCAACGAAGCATCACTGTAGATCACAAATTTTTCACCCAATTCGAGTTGTACCAATACCGGAGCTTTAGTCAACAAAGTTTTCAACTGATCAAAGCTGTTCTGACATTTTTCAGGCCACTCAAACTTCACATCTTTCTGAAGTAGTTTTGTCAACGGAGTCACAATCATCGAAAAGCCTTGTACAAATCGTCTATAATAACTAGCAAGTGTCAGAAAACTATAGTCTTCAGAACATCTCGGAGGCTTCACTCCAAAATAGCTAAAATTTGCTCGAGTCAACTCGATACTAGATGCTAATACAATATGACCCAGAAAATCGACCTCTCACAACAAAATCACATTTACTAAATTTCGCATACAATGTTATCTCACAGAGTCTGTAACACTATTTTAGATGCTCGGCATTTCTGTCACATCACGTGAATAAATCAATATGTCATCTATGAATACGACAATAAATCAATCTAAATATGGTCTGAAAATTCTATTCATCAAATCCATAAAGATAGCAAGTGCGTTAGTCAATTCGAAAGGCATAACTAAGAACTCATAGTGGTCGTACCTCGTTCTGAAAGCAGTTTTCGGAATGTCTGAGTCTTTCATTCACAACTAATAACAACCTGATCTTAAATCTATCTTTGAAAATATAGGAGCTCCTTTCAATTAATCAAACAGATCGTCAATTCGAGGCGGAGGATACTTATTCTTAATAGTCACTTTGTTCAACTGACGATAATCTATACACATTCTCATCGTACCATCTTTCTTTTTCACAAATAGAACAAGAGCACCTCAAGGTGAGAAACTCGGTCTAGCAAACCCTCTATCGTTAACTCTTGCAACTGAGACTTTAATTCTTTCAATTCAGTCGGAGCCATTCTATATGGAGCTATCAAAATCAGAGTTACTAATTCAATGCCAAATTCAACTTCTCGTATCGGAGGTAATCCCGGAAGTTCTTCAGAAAACACATCAGGGAACCCACACACAACAGGCACTGATTCAAATTTCTTTTTTGACACTTTCGAATCGATTACATAATCAAAGTAGGCTTCACAACCCTTTCTCACAATACTCAAAGCTTTCATCGAAGATATCACAATAGGCAATCCATTCAAATCACTAGATTCAATTCGGACTATTTCATTACTTTTGCGTTTCAAATCAATAGTTTTCTATTGCATTTCACAACAGCATAATGAAAGTTAACCAATCCATACCCAGAATTAAATCAAATTTATCAAAAGGTAACAGCATCAGATCAGCTGGAAAACAAGTGTCTTGAAACACTAACGAACAATTCTTATAGACTTTATCAACCAAAACACATTTGCCTAAGGGGTTCAAAACTCTAATTACAAATTCAGTAGACTCTACAGGCAAAGTCTTATTGTTCACTAAGTTCATGCATATACACGAATGTGTTGATCCAGGGTCTATAAAAGAAATCACAAAAGTATCATAAAAAGTAAATGTACCCGTAATCACGTTTGGCGATGAAGCTTCCTCACGAGCTCAGATAGCATAGGCTCTAGCAGGTGCACGAGCCTCGAATCTATCAGCTCTGTCTTTTCTCCCTCTCTGACTGCCACTTATATTTTTCGTATTTTTGGAAGGTCTACCACGAGATGCATTGCCACTTGGCCTCGAATTTTGTACAAATTCTTGCTCGATAGATTGGGGGCAATCACGGATAAAATAATCTAACGATCCACATTTAAACAAGCCTGATCATACAGTCTATAATTACTGGTATGTCTTTTACCATAATGCTTGCACTTAGGCGATCAGATTTAGTATTTCCAACACTGGCAACAGATGTAGCTGGAGCTTTGAAGTTCAAGTGCGATCTAGCACGATCTCTATTTGAATGTCCCACATTAGCCTTTGAACGGCTATTATCATCTCTTAACTTCTTTGATACAGACTGAAATAATTTTCCCGATGATCTTTTTCGCACTTTTCTGGCTTCAAAATCAGCTTTTCTTTTCTCTTTCTTGAGATCTTCAGCTTTGCATGCTCGTTCAACAAGCACAACAAATTCTTTGATTTCAAGAATCCCAACTAGCAAACGGATATCCTCATTCAAACCATCTTCAAATCTTTTTGCACATTATTGCTTCAATAGATACGCATTCACGAGCATATTGACTTAGTCTTACAAATTCCTGCTCATATTCTGTAACAGACATACGACCTTGTTTAAGCTTAAGAAACTCTTTACATTTTTGGTCGATGAATCTCTGACTGATGTATTTCTTTTGAAATTTAGCGTGGAAGAAATCCCAGGTAACTCGCTCACTCGGAACCACAGATATTAAAATCTTTCACCAATGGTACACCGTATCTCTCAGAAGTGAAATGGCACATTTTATACATTCCTCGGGATTCAAAGACAATTCATCAAACAGTTTTATCGTGTTCTCTAACCAGAACTCGGCCATTTCACCATCATCATTTGTTGAAGTTCAGAACTCTTTGGCCCCATACTTTCTAATCTTATCTACCGGAAGCTTACTTAGCTGAACTGGGTTCACTGATGGCATAACAGGAACTTGTGGAAGATTGACCGGGGTGGAGGTTGTTGAACAGTTGGATTGGTTCTAATATATTGGCTAAACCAATCGTTCATCATCTGATAGAAGGCTTGTCTAGCCTCACCATCATGGCTACTCGTAGCCGATCTAGAATCGGATGGCGTCGTCCCTTCTGCGAGAGCAGGCACATTTCTCGCGACATCGTCCGTTACAGCTCGTTTGGGATCCATTTGCTATATAAGAGCACATTTCAATGTTAGGATTCATCGCACTATCACAGTTCATAAATATGACATGTATAGCTAGACTCACATATGTTATGGTAGTCCTAGAACCTACTAAACCATAGCTCTGATACCAATAAAGTGTAACATCCTTAACCCGTATTCATTGGCGAACTAGGGTTAAAGGATTACCAGACGAATCGAAACATTTAACATACATTTCATAAGCATCAAAGCATTAAAGATCAAATATCAATATAGAGTCTTATATATAGGTATCGAAACCTTAAACATACTTTAAAAAGGGGTCAGGACTGAACCGAACACATACAAAATTTTTCCAAAACTTAAAAATTTTTCAAACAAGTAGAAGTCACATGCCGGTGTAAATAGGTTGTGTGCCTTACACGGCATTAGACACGTTCATGTGTCTAAGTCATGTCAAAACAGGGCATACATACTAACTTGCTAACACAGCCACAAGACACGCCCATGTGCCTTGGCCATGGTCGAGTCTAACTTAGGCCACACAGCTATCCATACGCCCGTGTACCTTGGCCGTGCTCGAGCCTAACTTAAAATTGTAGGGTACCCCAAGGGACACACGGCCGTGCAACATAGCCGTGTGTCGTACACGGATGAGACACACGCCCGTGTGGACAAAAATAGGATATGTGAATAGCCAACTTGCCACCCCAATTGGGTCAAACCTACAAGCACCAAACCAAGCATATTTGCACAGCATTTTATGACCAATTCACAACCAAAACATAAGTTATTCATGAATTATCATTGCCAACCAAATCATCTCAATTCATCAACCAAAACATAACAAATCTAAAATAAAATCATACTAACATATGTTTCAATTTCATGATCAAAACTTATCAATTACCATAGTTAAAACATGGCAAAAGCTTAGCAATTTTACCGTTTCTTATATTCATACATAAACACACCAAATATATCATATTGCCTCAAAATTCATATAACAAAACCAAATCATAAACACATCCATACCAAGCCATATCACATGGCTAAATATATATACTTCAAAACACATAATTTAACACTTCTAGGCTATACATGCCATACTTCAATATATATACATTTTCAAAGGTACCAAAATAAGGTTCGATAGTGTGGTGACGATCCTTGATGATCCCCGAGCTCACAGTAGCTTTGATATCTATAAAATAATGCAAACACACACAAGTAAGTTTTCAATAGCTTAGTAAGCCATATAGAATTAGACTTATCATTTAAAGCATATAAACATCATCAAATTACTTATACTTTGGAGCCAAATGCCAACACAAACCTCTTATTCATATACTTAGATCATAGATCATCATTTGCACATATACTTACCATTCATTTTCAAATATAGTACTCAATTCGAATGTACCTAGATCGAATACATATTCACTTATTCATTCATTTTCCTGGAATGCCCGTTGAACTGTTTGAAAATGTAAGAATATGCAGATAGCTCAGAGAACATATACAATGCCAACGTCCTAGACGTGGTCTTACATGTAATCAAACATCAATGCCACTGTCCCGGACAGGGTCTTACACAAAATCAGATACGATGTCATGTCCCAAACATGGTCTTACACATAAAACAGAAGTCGTTGCCAATATCCCAAATGTGGTCTTACATGAAATCACATAACAGAATCCTATGTCATGATATATGTATCCTAACTATTCCTAGGGTTCGTACGGGACTTTTCAGACGTCGAAACTTTATCGATACTTTATCGAATAACACATATTGAGCTTGAATATTCATTCATCACAATTCAATATCATATGAACAATAATAATTCAATTTAAATATGTTTATTATATATTGACTTACCTCGTACAGATTCGGATGAATGAAATCAGTTACTCGACGACTTTTGATTTTCCCCGATCTAACTCTGTTTTCTTTAATTCTTGATCTATATAAATTCAAATTTAACTTATTCAATCACAAATTCATTCAAAACATTCCATAGACACATATTTAGGGAAATTTTCAAACTAGCCCTCACATTTTTGCATTTTGACACTTTAATCCCTAATTCACAAAATCACAAAATACACATAATTTGCATATACTCATGCTTGGCCGAATATTCATAGCACTCATACAAGTCCACACATTTCATTTATTTCACATTTTAGTCTCTTAATTTACAAATTTGACAATTTAGCCCATTTTACTCAAAATTATCAAAAATCTAGAGACAAAACATATAAACCCAACATCAAACTTTCATATTTCATCATATAACAACATAAAGCTCATGAATTAATCCATGGAACATTTCAGAAATTGAGACATGGGCTTGATAGTATACGAAGCAACGATTACAAAAACATAGAAATTATCAAAAACCGAGCAAAACACATACCTAATTCACCAAAGCAAAGTGTCGAACCCTAGTTTGATTTTTTTTCTTTTCTTTCTTTTTTATTTTCGATGGATGAACACATAAAATGGCTTTTTTTCTATTTTTCTTTCATATAATTCACTTAATAGGCTAAATACCAATTTTACCCTTTTATTAAACCATAAATGAATTATAACATAATACCCATTTAAGTCATTTAATTCATTTAATGGTAAAATAACCTCATAAGGACCTCACAATCATAAATCCAAGTCAAATAAGCACTTTTAACAAATAGCATGCAACTTTTACATTTTACGCGATTATGTCCTTTTTCAAAATTAAGCACACAAACATCCAAATTTTCAGACGAGACTTCCACACATGCTCATTCACATATCATAAACACGAAAAATAAGATTTAAATATTTTTTTGACTTAGATATGTGGTCCCAAAACCACTATTTTGACTAAGGTCTAAACCAGACTGTTGCAATTTTACTTTTATTTAATTTAGTCCCTAAGCCCAAAACATGAAAATTAACCATTTTTAATGTCAAATTAAAATAGCTGAATATTAATAGCACCCATATCAGCCCATATTTGTATTAATTTCACATCAAATCCTTGTACTTTTACTATTTTAACAATTTAGCCGCTGATCAGAAAATTCATCAAAAATCACTTAACAAAAAACTTTTAAAAACCAACTAATATTTCAAATTCATCATTTAACATCAAAAAATCACTACATTCATCAATGGAATCATGCATTGTCTTTAACAGTTTCAAAAATAAAGATACGGGCTAGTTGGACCTTATTGCAACGATCTAAAAAACATAAAAAAAATTATTGAAAACAGGGCTAAAAATAGACTTACATGCATCATCATAAGGTAAGCCAAAGCTTCAAGGTCTTCTATGTAATTTTTCTCCATTCAAAATCTGTAAAGAAGACATTAAGTTAATTGGGTTGTAACCCTAATCATTTGTGCTTGCATGCAAATGTGTTTAAGCTTGTTGTGGTTGTTTGATGGATGTGTGATGAATTATGGGTTACATGCTAAAGGCATGTGTTGAATGAGGCTTATGGTTGATTATGTTAATGAGTGTGATGGATGGCAAGTATATTTAATGTATGAAATTGGATTAATGAGCATGACAATAAATGAGATATAATGATGAATAGATATGAAATTGGTATGGAATGCCATATGAAAGCTTAATGGTTTAAGTATGTGATATGTTGATACTACTAAGTTATAAATTAACCATGTATGTGAATGCTTGAGTAACTAAAGGTGCCATGTTGCATGCCATTAAGATAGAGTAGGTAAGTGAGAATTCAAGGGTGGCAAATGGCTTGGAAAATAGCCTAGAAATTGTCCACACGATTAGACACATAGGCATGTGTCTAGGCCGTGTGTGACACACGGCCTATCCCATGGGCATGTGGTTTGGCCGTGTGTCCCCTACACCCAAATTAATGCAAAACAGAATGTCCAGCAGTAAACACACGGGTAGAGACACGACCGTGTGCCTCAGCTGTGTGAAGGACACGACCATAGGACATGGGTCTGTGCCCAGACAATGTGAAGTCTGCACTTAATTTTTGGAATTTAATTCACCACATGGCCTCAGCACATGGGCATGTAACTTGGTCGTGTGACCTTATTTGCTTGATGACGTCAATAGTTAAAGAGTTACACGGGCGGAGGACACTAGCGTGTCCCTTGTCGCACAAGCGTGTGTGACTACACGGCCTACCCACACGGGCGTGTGACTGTCCAAATCAAGAAAATTTGCTAAGTGTTAAATAGGTTTTCAAAGTTTTCGGTTTAGTCCCGAACCACTTTCAATGTATGTTTCGGGTCTTGTGGACCCTTATAAGGGACAATTTGCATGTGATTGAAAAGTTTTAAATATGGATTAAACATTATGGCTCGATCTTGTATGTTTATTTACGTTTAAGTTCGGTAATGCCTCGAACCCTGTCCCAGTTTTAGATACAAATAAGGGCTGTTACATTTAGTCAAGATTAAGCTACAATCATTAAGTTTAACTTATGCCTTCTTATATTGAACGTAGCAATTTCTCTCCACTAATGTAGGTAGCATTGGAACTTTGAATCAATACGTCTTTAACAAGGTTGTAACGTGGCTAGGCTTAGAGGTAGGTAAAAGATAGATAAATTTAGGCTTTTAAACCCTAGACTTAGCTTCAATTGGACCTTTGTAATAATTTCCCTCAATACACCAACTTACTTTGCTTTCATATGCTCTTTTGTACATCTTACTTTAAGAACTTATGCACTTTTTTTTTACTTTTTTTAACACGAAAATTTTACTAAATGTACTACAATTTTAAAGCATTTGATATTTCTTTTCAACTCCCCCAAAAATTGTTTTAAAGAATACTTTGAATAGTACTGAGTCTAGTGTTTGGGACAATTTTAAAGATAATTAAAAGAGAAGTGATGGCTAAATTTGCAAGGGTTCAAATAAAATTAGGCCATATAGTCTTAAAGTTGAGTTTCAAAGGATAAAAGTTTCATCATGGTTGGCTTGAAAGGCTCAAACTGTTCAAACAAAAGTTGCTTAAATCATTTGCAATGTTCCATGCTTCCTAGGATTTCGCCTCAAGAAACTACTAAGTCAGTTCTGAAGACTTAAACTTTCATGCATGCCTTACTTTCGTAAGGAACTAAAAATTTATGGTACGATTTGCATGCTTTATTAGAAATACATTTATATTATTATTAAGCTAACATAATAATTTATTGAAATAATAGGATTTATTTATACTGAAGTTTAGCATACTTAACACAATTTCCAATTATAGAACAAAATATATCCTAATCAAAATTAAAATAAAAATTTATTCTAAGTGGAAATAATTCAATTTTTCGGTCCCCCCACTTAAGATGAACAATGTTCTCATTGTTTAAAGTGGATAGATACTATACACTAGGTAGGATTCTAGAAAAGAGGAGGTGAGTCAAATTGACTGCTTAAGTACCAAGCTCCCTTTAGATCCAATCCTAGACATGTATATACCTATTGTCACACTTTATACTTTGCGACTTGTTCATTATTCAAGATTTCCATCTCCTGCTTTATTATGCGGAAATAAATATTCCTAATTAAACTTAATCCTAAAATGACCTAAGAATAGAAATAAAATAAAGTCAAGATCCCCCGTTTTATTTATTTGCAGATCCTTCTGAATTCGACTCATCTTTCACTCCATCATTATTACCTTTGCTTGAATCGCTTTATTTCTTCTTCGATAATGGACTCCATGGTTCAAATATAAAATTTGGAAATTCAGGCACAAAAATAAATGGGTCATTGTAAATTTTCTTACAAGCACATCTCAACGAGTCATCCCTTATTTTTTAGTATCTCTAGCAAGCTTGTTGCTGCCATTGCATATTGTAACACCCCAAACCCGGCCTAGACGTTATGGCCTAATCTGGTGCGTCACATCAAACCATTTTCAAATTTGATCTTTCCGATGAAAATCCATTACTGAATCCAAATTCCTTTATTATTATTAAACTAAAGTTCTCATCAAAATGTTTACCAATTTGTTTGCCTTTGGTATATTACCTCATTTAAAATCGTGGAAGCATTTTGAAAACTTTGTTGTTGGAAGCTCGTGTTCCTTAGAAAAATCATGCCATTTTGAAATCTCGAGTTCTCCTAGACTAGTAGTTTAGTATAAGAAATCACAATCCAAATTAAAACTTAAAACCCACCTACGGCCTTATTACATAATTTAAAAACCCAAAACGAAATCTAATTGTAATTAAAAGAAACAGAAACTGTAGTGTGGCCATCTCCGAGTCCCTTGCAGCTCCAAACCATCTAAGCTTAGGGATTACATACACAGTTAGAAACGGGGTGAGTTTACGAAAACTCAGTGTGTAATCCCAATAACAAACAAATAGTGAATAACACAGTATCAGTACAATCTGGGCCAAAGCCGTATTCAGTCTCGACATATACTGGGCCGAAGCCTTTCGTTTAACAGTTATTGGGCCAAAGCCTTTTCATAACTCATATCACTGGGCCGAAGCCTTTACTGTAAACGGTATGGCCCATAGGCCCATTTCAATACCACATGAAATACCAATAAATGTATGCAAGCCCATTTGGGGAGACTACTCAACCCACCATCCGCTACTCTCTACCCGTACCAACCAAGCTCTCCATGTGGGGAATAACTCAACCCACCCAACCAAACTCTCCACTAGCAGCATAGCTGCTTTATCATATAACTGGAGGCCTAGCCCCTTTTAATAACTGGGGCAAAGCCCTTTTTGATAAACTGGGGCAAAGCCCTTTTCGGTAAACTGGGGCAAAGCCCTTTTAGCACTTCTTCCATTTATAAAACCTAACCCATGCAACATGTCATGTATGCAGAATGTCATGTCCATATTTGAATCAAACAATCACAGTCAAGTCATTCATATCACCAATATATTTTCACAATCAAATCCGTCAACCACACAGTCCAAGTCAGTCACTTGCCCACAAGGGCAAAACAGTCATTTAACACCCTAGGGGCAAAATGGTAATTTTACCCCACAAGGGTATCTCGATAATTCTACCCTATAGGGGTATTTCAGTAATTCTACCCTACAGGGGTATTTCGGTATTTTTACCCTGCAAGGGTAATTCAGTAATTCTACCCTACAGGGGTATTTCGGTAATTTTACAAGCTAGGGGTATTTCGGTAATTCTACAAACCAAGGGTATTTTAGTAATTTTACAAACCAGGGGTATTTTGGTAATTTTGCTAATCGAGGGTAAAATGGTAATTCTGTAAATCGAGGGTAAAATAGTAATTCTGTAAATCGAGGGTAAAATGGTAATTCTATAAAACGAGGATAAAACGGTAATTCTATAAATCAGGGTAAAACGGTAATTCTGTAAATCGAGGGTACTTTGGTAATTTTACAAATTGAGGGCATTTTAGTAATTTTGTAAACTAAAGTATTCTAAACAGGGATAACAATACAAATAGGCCTAAAGCCTAGTCTCGGCCCAAATGGGCCCACACTCTCGGGTGGCCCTTTTAGCCCAAATCTAGCTACAAATATGAGATTCACCTAGCCTAGTCCAATATTTACTACACAATCAAACAATTTATCCAATTGGGCCCACATGATCCCTTTCGGCCTATCGCGGCCCGAAGTAACCATCCTATAGCTAGAGTAGTGATAAATACACACCTGATTGGCGACTGGAGTTAATCCACCCTCCGAGCACTCTTAGCCGACGCCCAACCCAACCGAGCACGCCATAAAGCGAAAGGGATCAGCCAAGAAAGGTACATTTACTCTCCTCATGGTTCTCTCTATTTAAAGCCATCTTCGCATCCCTCTTATGTTAGCTTCCCGATGTGGGATTACTCCCAACCAATAGGAAAATTCCTCATTCTAATGATCACTTCAACCATAGAGTTTCAGTCCAACTCCACCTCCTACACCGCTCAAATAGAAAAATAAATACTTCATTGCGCATCCCAAGACTTGAACCTTAGACCTCACAGTTGCACAACACGCCACCTTGCCACTCCACCACAGTCTCTTTCTATGTTAAAAACGTCCATAATTAACTTTAAGACATACGTGCCATCGTCCAGATTCACTTAAGAGAAAAAACCAAAATGAATTGTAAGAGACAAGACTTGAACCCAAGCTCCCTTGCAACCTTAATGACGCCACAACCACTAGACTACATGCTTCCTTGTGTCATTTATTTAACACAATAATTTAAAAGGCCCTCATCCAAGCATCCAGGTTTTTTTCACTTAATACCAAAATTTTTCCTAAAGCCCAAGTTTGAACCCAAGATTTCTCCAACACTTTTCAGAGCCATAAACAACCAAAGCAGACATTTAATTGTTTCATTTCATTGCACAATTAAATACCTATATACAACCTCCTTACGGACCCACACTAAAGGCTCAATACTTCTAGGCCCAAATTCGGGGTGTTACAATTCTACCCCCTTAAAGAAATTTCGTCCTCGAAATTCCCCACTCTCAAACTACACCATCACACCTCCGCTGTGCACTCTGATACTAATAATACTAACATACACCCAAAACATTTATCCATCGGAGCGGATAGATTTCACATGCAAACAATTTCTACATTTCCAGAACACACACCAAATAAATACTAAATCTAAATTCAAGCGTTACAGTTTACTCTAACTAGAGAGTTCTAGTATAGCGCTACTATCTATAGTAGTTTCTCAATATAGCACTTACAGTTTACTCTAACTAGAGAGTTCCAATATAGTGCTACTATCTATAGTAGTTTCTTAATATAGCACTTCAATCTATAACAGTAAACAGAGTTAGAGAACTTACAGATTTGGTGCCGGAGACTCAGTGTGCCACACTTCCTGTAACATCTTTTCAGAAACAAGTCAAGTTTCATTGATAAATTTCAAAACAAAATTTAAAAAAAAAACCTTTTCAAACCCCAATTTCGAAAAAAGAAAGAAAAATAACAATAATTTTCTGCCACCCATACCACAGCCGAGTTTTGTAACCTAGGCTCTGATACCATTAAATGTAACACCCTAAACCCGGCCTAGACGTTATTGCTGAATCTGGTACGTCACATCAAACCATTTTCAAATTTGATCTTTCCGGTGAAAATCCATTACTGAATCCAAATTCCTTTATTATTATTAAACTAAAGTTCTCATCAAAACGTTTACCAATTTGTTTGCCTTTGGTATATTACCTCATTTAAAATCGCGGAAGCATTTTGAAAACTTTGTTGTTGGAAGCTCGTGTTCCTTAGAAAAATCATGCCATTTTGAAATCTCGAGTTTTCCTAGACTAGCAGTTTAGTATAAGAAATCACAATCCAAATTAAAACTTAAAACCCACCTACGGCCTTATTACATAATTTAAAAACCCAAAACAAAATCTAATTGTAATTAAAAGAAACAGAAACAGTAGTGTGGCCATCTCCGAGTCCCTCGTAGCTCCAAACCATCTAAGCTTAGGGATTACATGCACAGCTAGAAACGGGGTGAGTTTACGAAAACTCAGTGTGTAATCCCAATAATAAACAAATAGTGAATAACACAGTCTCAGTACAATCTAGGCCGAAGCCTTTCGGTTAACGGTTACTGGGTGAAGCCTTTTCATAAATCATATCACTGGGCCGAAGCCTTTACTGTAAACGGTATGACCCATAGGCCCATTTCAATATCACATGAAATACCAATAAATGTATGCAAGCCCATTTGGGGAGACTACTCAACCCACCATCCGCTACTCTCCACCTGTACCAACCAAGCTTTCCATGTGGGGAATAACTCAACCCACCCAACCAAACTCTCCACTGGCAGCATAGATGCTTTATCATATAATTGGAGGCCTAGCCTCTTTTAATAACTGGGGCAAAACCCTTTTTGATAAAATGGGGCAAAGCCCTTTTCGGTAAACTGGGGCAAAGCCCTTTTAGCACTTCCTCCATTTATAAAACCCAACCCATGCAACATGTCATGTATGCAGAATGTCATGTCCATATTTGAATCAAACAATCACAGTCAAGCCATTCATATCACCAACATATATTCACAATCAAATCCGTCAACCACACAGTCCAAGTCAGTCACTTGCCCACAAAGGCAAAATAGTCATTTAACACTCTAGGGGCAAAATGGTAATTTTACCCCACAAGGGTATCTCGATAATTCTACCCTATAGGGGTATATCAGTAATTCTATCCTACAGGGGTATTTCAGTATTTCTACCCTACAAGGGTATTTTAGTAATTCTACCCTACGGGGGTATTTCGATAATTTTACAAGCCAGGGGCATTTTGGTAATTTTACAAACCAGGGGTATTTTAGTAATTTTACAAACCAGGGATATTTTGGTTATTTTGGTAATTCTGCTAATCGAGGGTAAAACGGTAATTCTGTAAATCAAGGGTAAAACAGTAATTTTGTAAATAGAAGGTAAAATGGTAATTCTATAAATCGAGGGTAAAACGGTAATTCTGTAAATCGAGGGTACTTTGGTAATTTTACAAATTAAGGGCATTTCAGTAATTTGGTAAACTAAAATATTCTAAACAGGGATAACAATACGAATGGGCCTAAAGCCTATTCTCGGCCCAAATGGGCCCACACTAGCCCAAATCTAGCTACAAATATGAGATTCACCTAGCCTAGTCTAATATTTACTACACAATCAAACAACTTATCCAATTGGGCCTGTAGGCCCATTGGGCCCACATGACCCCTTTCTGCCCATCGCGGCTCGAAGTAGCCATCCTATAGCTAGAGTTGTGAGAAATACACACCTGATTGGCGACTGGAGTTAATCCACGCTCCGAGCACTCTTAGTCGACGCCCAACCCAAACGAGCACGCCATAAAGCGAAAGGGATCAGCCAAGAAATGTACCTTTACTCTCCTCATGGTTCTCTCTATTTAAAGCCAGCTTCGCATCCCCTCTTATGTTAGCTTCCTGATGTGGGATTACTCCCAACCAATAGGAAAATTCCTCATTCTACTGATCACTTCAACCATAGAGTTTTAATCCAACTCCACCTCCTACGCCACTCAAATAGAAAAATAAATACTCCATTGCGCATCCCAAGACTTGAACCTTAGACCTCACAGTTGCACAACACGCCACCTTGCCACTCCACCACAGGCTCTTTCTGTGTTAAAAACGTCCATAATTAACTTTAAGACATATGTGCCAGCGTCCAGATTCACTTAAGTGAAAAACTAAAATGAATTGTAAGAGCCAAGACTTGAACCCAAGCTCCCTTGCAACCTTAATGACGCCACAACCACTAGACTACATGCTTTCTTATGTCATTTATTTAACACAATAATTTAAAAGGCCCTCATCCAAGCATCCAGATTTTTTTCACTTAATACCAAAATTTTTGTTAAAGCCCAGGTTTGAACCTAAGATTTCTCCAACACTTTTCAGAGCCATAAACAACCAAAGCAGACATTTAATTGTTTCATTTCATTGCACAATTAAATACCTATATACAACATTCTTCCAGACCCACACTCAAGGCTCAATACTTCTAGGCCCAAATTCAGGGTATTTGTAACACCCCGTACCCGAGACCGTTACCGGGGTCGGACACGAGGGGTTAACAGACTTAATTCACTTATTTTCACAGTCCATTTTAAAAATTTCCAGACTAGCTGGCTAACTGCGTCACTGTCACCTTAAAAATCATATCTTGAGTTCCAAAACTTGAAAATCAGTTTCGTAACTTTTCACTGGAACTAGATTCATATATCCATCTACAAATTTGTTTCTAGAATTTTTGGTCAGGCCAATTAGTACAGTTTATGAGTTAAAGTCTCCCCTGTTTCAGGGTTCAACTACTCTGACCTTCATGCATTACGACTTATATATCTTCTTGTACAGGGCTTCATTATTTATGCCGTTTGTTTCTAATGAAACTAGACTCAAAAAGGAATCTATCCATATATTGCATGACTTCTAATTATCTCTGGTTAACTTATAGAGAATTTCCAAAGTCAGATCAGGGGATCCAGAAATCGCTCTGGCCCTATTCCACGAAAACTTAAATATCTCCTAAAATGCGACTCATATGATTGTTTCGTTTCTTCCATATGAAAGTAGATTCATCAAGGTTCGATTACATAATTTTTTTAACTATTTAGTTCCGTTCCTACTATTTTTAGTGGTTTCTGAAACTTACGTCACTGCTGCTGTCAGCATCTGCCTTTAAGGTAGACTTTACCTATTTCATAGTTTCCATGATTCAACTAGCCCTTTAGTATATATAGCACAAAATATGATCATGATTAACCATTCCAATGGCCAATCATTGCCAAGCATATCCACACCTCTCAATAACCATATACATACAAAATGATTATATCACTATGCTCAAAATATATAAGCCATTTTCGCATGGCTATCCAAATATATACAACACCAAGTACTTTACTAATAACAAAAGGGCAGTCCTATACATACCATTAGCAGTGTTCAACTAAAAGAGTACCAAAAGGGCTTTGATAGTGTGGACGACTTCGACTTCAACAATCTCGAGTCTGATAGCTGACGAATCAAAATCTATAAAACAGAGAATCAAAGAAATGGAGTAAGCATTTAATGCTTAGTAAGTTTTGAGCCATGAAATTAGACACAACTAAAGTATAGCATTCATATGGCTAAACGGATAATTTCATATGCACAAATTCTGAATATCATACTTACTTCACATTACCAACCCTTATATTCATACACAAAAGATCAACTTAGCCAAAGGTCGGAAGCTCATTAATTGACTCAGCGAATAATATTTCAAGGGAATTTACTACTCCAATGCATATACGAAACGTACCTCATCGTTGGGATTTACGAGCGTATCAATTTAAATTATTACAGAAAGATCGCTCATTCCCAAACCAAGTACCTTCGGAGTTTAGCCGGATATAGCTACTAGCTCAAATGCCTTCGGGACTTAGCCCGGATATAGTAACTCGCACAAATGCCTTCGGGCTCAGCCCGTAATTAGTCACTAGCACAAATGCCTTCGGGACTTAGCCCGGGTATCAATCCGAATATCCATGCACATATCAATAAATCATGACACATCAATATTTCATTTTCATAACTAGAATTCAAACACAATTCAATTATTAAGCATTACATTTTCGGCTCAATAGCCACATACGAACAGCATGATTCGGCTTGCTTCATGACATGATTTCTGTGCACATACGGCTACCCATCATACGTATAGGCTAATTAACTCACATATGATTCAAGTAGAATCATTATATCACCGTATATTGTTATAATTATACGTCATGACTTAATCAAATCGTAAACTAAGTTTCATTACTCGAAAACTTACCTCGGATGTTGTCGAACGATTTCGATGGATATTCGATCACTTTTTCCTTCCCTTTATCGGATTTAGTTCCCCTTTGCTCCTGAGCTTAATATTAACAAATAAATTGATTTAATCATTTTGAACATCAAAGAGGAATTTAAGGTACTTAGCCCTTATATATTAGGCATTAGAGTCATATATGTATGAAATCACGAATCAAATTCAACATATTAGCCAATATTCTCCTTAGCCGAATTTTCTAAGTCAAGATAAAGCCATCAATATGCTTACCTATGGCCGAACATACACATCAACCTATGTACTCATTCATGTGGCCGAATATGCATGTCTATGTTGAGGCCGATTGTATACTTAATACATTCTACAAATATGGTCTCTTGTATTGACTAAATACCATTTTGTTTCAAGTTCAAAACTCGGCTAATACACATATATACACTAGAAATCAAATACTAACATTTGCACTTCACCTTAATAGCTAACTTAGCAAACCTTGATTTAACACATAATTGTTCATAACACAATTTAAGCATACTCTCCATTCCATCAATTCCAAAACACATACATTACTCAATAATGTTTAAACTTATATTCGGCCTTAGCACACAACTTGCTAGCCGATTCTTCTCCATCTAGCAACTAATGCACATATGTGCTCATTTGTTAGACTCTACTTCATCTAACAACAACCATATTTCTCTTCTACCTCCTACCATGGCCGAATGCTCAAGATACCTCAATACTGAAACTTTTAACTTGGGTTGCTTAAAGAACTTGGTGATGAGTTAAAATTTATCTAACACCTCAAGCATCATAACACATCCATATAGCCAACATGCTAATAGTATCAAGGCTTCAACTAAAACTTTTGAAGCCTCTTAGTCGAATACTAACTCTCTAATAACCCCAAATCCCTCCGTGAGATAGTTAGAATTTAGACTAATCATCCAAGGGATGTATGAACTTTCAAAGAAACATTAAACATACCTTAATCTAGTGAACCACCATAGCCGATTTTCTCCAAGCTCTTTCCCTTCGTTTCTTTCTTCTATTCGGCCA
This sequence comes from Gossypium hirsutum, assembly GCF_007990345.1. Classification (NCBI taxonomy): domain Eukaryota; kingdom Viridiplantae; phylum Streptophyta; class Magnoliopsida; order Malvales; family Malvaceae; genus Gossypium; species Gossypium hirsutum. Next base: position 40,008,523 of record NC_053430.1, on the reverse strand, counting down.
ACTTGAACAACATGAGAGCTTTTTCTCTTTTTTTTTCTTCAAGTCACGACAATGGGGGGTAAGGGGGAGACAACTTTGGTTTCATCACCCCTCCCTTTTCATTACTTAATTACTAACCCCTTTATTTTATTCTTTCTAACATAACACACTAACACAACATGTTCACAACATGTTTCACCCCATAGCATGGCCGGCCACTAGCTCAAATGTTGGGTAATTTGACATGCAAACCCATCATTTTCATAACATGCATTAATAGGCCACTTTACATTTGCCTAGCACATTTCTAAATTTTCTCACATAAGTCCTATTTAATAAAATTCACTTACAATTAACAAAATTCAAACATGAAATTTTCACACATGCATATATACATATAATAAGCATCAACTATGATGGTTAATTATTTTTATGACTCGGTTTAGTGGTCCCGAAACCACTTTCTGACTAGGGTCAATTTAGGGCTGTCACAACTCTCCCCCACTTTAAGAAATTTTCGTCCCCAAAAATCTTATCGGTAAATAGGTTTGGGTATCGTTCTTTCATAGAGTTCTCGGGTTCCCAAGTAGCTTCTTCCATCCCATGTTTGAGCCATAACACTTTCACTAAAGGAACCTTTTTGTTTCGCAACTCTTTCACTTCACGAGCTAGGATACAAATCGGTTCTTCTTCATAACTCATATCGGGTTGAATTTTAACCTCTGATGGATTTATTATGTGCGATGGATCAGATCTATAACGTCGAAGCATCGAAACATGAAAGACATCGTGAATCTTTTCAAGTTCAGGGGGAAAAATCAATCTATACGCAACTGGACCGACTCGTTCGGATATTTCATATGGCCCGATGAACCTCGAACTCAATTTGCCCTTACGCCCAAATCTGAGTATTTTTTTCCATGGTGAAACTTTAAGAAACACTTTATCTCCCACCTGATACTCAATGTCCTTTCGTTTCAAATCCGCGTACGACTTCTGACGATCTGATGCTGCCTTCAGACTTTCACGAATTATTTTTACTTTCTGCTCAGCATCTTTAATCAAATCAACTCCGAAAATTTTAGTTTCACCAAGCTCGGCCCAAAACAATGGTGTACGTCATTTTCGACCGTACAAAGCCTCATAAGGCGCCATCTTAATGCTTGACTGAAAACTATTGTTGTAAGCGAACTCAATCAAAGGTAGATACCGCTCCCATGAACCACTAAACTCGAGGATGCAACATCTCAACATATCCTCAAGTATCTGAATTATCCGCTCGGATTGACCATCGGTTTGGGGGTGAAAAGCGGTGCTAAAATGCAACTTGGTACCCAAAGCTTCTTGCAATTTCTTCCAAAATCGTGAGGTGAATCTCAGATCTCTATCCGACACAATAGAAATAGGTACCCCGTGTAATCTCACAATCTGAGAAACATACAATTCAGCTAGTTTATCCAGTGAATAAGCCGTACGTACTGGAATAAAATGGGCCGACTTGGTCAGTCTATCAACAACAACCCAAATCGCATCTTTCTTACTTGTCGACAATGGCAACCCAGACACAAAATCCATCGTGACTCGATCCCATTTCCATTCGGGTATCATGATCGGCTGAAGTAAACCTGTAGGCACTTGATGTTCCGCCTTCACTTGCTGACATATTAAACACTTCGAAACAAAATCGGAAATGTCTCGTTTCATACCATGCCACCAAAACTGACGTCTCAGATCGTTGTACTTTTTCGTACTCCCTAGGTGAATTGACATTCGGCTACAATGAGCTTCGTTCAGAATCATCGAAATAAGTTCTGAACTTCTTGGAACACACAAACGATTTCTGAACCTCAACAATCGTCATCATCAATTTGAAACTCTGATTCCATATTCGAAACACATTCAGCCCGTTTTGCAACCAATTTATCATCGACTTTCTGAGCTTCACGAATTTGATGAATCAATAATGGTTTGGCCTTTAATTCAGCTACTAACACATTGTCGGGTAGAATAGACAAGTGTACATTCATCGCTTGTAAAGCAAACAGTGATTTTTGGCTTAAGGCGTCCGCAACCATATTAGCCTTTCCCGGGTGATAATCAATGACAAGCTCATAATCTTTCAACAACTCAAGCCAACGCCTTTGTCGCAGATTCAAGTCTCTTTGAGTCATCAAATATTTGAGACTTTTGTGATCCGAATATACATGGCACTTCTCACCAAATAAGTAATGTCGCCATATTTTCAAAGCGAATACGATGGCAGCTAGTTCGAGATCATGGGTTGGATAATTTTTCTCATGTGGCTTCAGTTGCCTCGATGCATAAGCTACAACTCGACCTTCTTGCATCAATACACAACCCAACCCAAGTAAGGATGCATCACTGTAAATGACGAACTCCTTGCCTGATTCGGGCTGCACTAGTACTGGAGCTTCTGTCAGATGAGTTTTCAATTGATCGAAACTTTTCTGACACTTTTCTGTCCATTCAAACTTAACATTTTTCTGAAGTAGTTTCTTCATTGATGTGGCTATCATCGAGAAACCTTTTACAAACCGTCAGTAGTAACCGGAAAGTCCCAAAAAGCTCCGAACCTCAGTAATATTTTTCGGAGGCTTCCAGTTAAGTATGGCTGAAATTTTGTTCGGATCAACTCGAATACCCGATGCAGACACCACATGACCCAAGAAGCTAACCTCTCTTAACCAGAACTCACACTTACTGAACTTAGCATATAATTGCTTATCCCGTAAAGTTTGCAACACCAATCCCAGGTGTTCAGCATGATCGGTTTCATTTCTCGAATAGACCAAAATATCATCGATAAACACAACTACAAATCGATCCAAATACGGTCTGAAGATCCGATTCATCAAATCCATAAATACCGCGGGGGCATTAGTGAGCCCAAACGGCATCACTAAGAATTCGTAGTGACCGTATCTCGTTCTGAAAGCAGTTTTGGGTATATCCGAATCTCGAATTCGCAACTGATAATAACCCGATCTCAAGTCTATCTTTGAAAACACTGAGGCTCCCTTTAGTTGATCAAACAAATCGTCAATGCGCGGTATCAGATATTTATTCTTTATTGTCACCTTATTCAGCTGACGATAGTCGATGCACAACCTCATGGTTCCGTCCTTCTTTTTCACAAACAATACTGGTGCACCCCAAGGTGAGAAACTTGGTCGAGCGAAACCTCTATCCGTCAACTCTTGCAACTGAGCTTTCAATTCCTTTAATTCTGTTGGTTCCATATGATACGGAGCTATCGAAATCGGTGTAGTCCCAGGTACAAGTTCAATACCAAACTCTACCTCCCGAACAGGTGGTAAACCCGGTAATTCTTCGGGAAAAACATCCGGGTATTCACAAACCACCGGCACAGATTCAGGTTTCTTTTCTAACTCTTTATTATCAAGTACATACGCAAGGTATGCTTCGCACCCCTTTCTTACATATTTCTGAGCCAACATCGATGACATTACAGCTGGCGACCCATTCAAGTCGGTAGACTCAACTCGAATCATCTCATTATTTGCACACCTCAAATCAATAGTTTTTCTTTTGCAATTCACAACTGCATCGTGAATGGTTAGCCAATCCATACCGAGGATAACATCAAATTCATCAAACGGCAAAAGCACCAAATTGGCCGGAAAGCAGTAACCTCGGATTTCTAAGGGACATTTCTTACACACTTTGTCGACAAGCACATAACGACCTAAGGGATTTGACACCCGAATTACGAACTCAGTAGACTCAACAGGTAAAGTCTTACTGGTTGCTAAGGTTTTACATATATAAGAATGAGTAGAACCAGGGTCAATCAAAGCAATCACATTAGTATCAAAGAGAGTGAAAGTACCGGTAATAACATCAGGCGAAGAATCATCCTCGCGTGCACGTATAGCATAAGCCCTAGCAGGCGCACGAGCCTCAGATCTGGTTGTAGCATCTCTAGATCCTCTTTGACCGCCACTAGCATTTCCCGTGTTTCTAGACGGTCTACCCCGAGCAGTAGTAGCACCTGGTTTCCCACTCTGATTCACATTTTGTTCAGACAGTCTCGGGCAATCCTTGATAAAATGGTCAGCTGATCCGCATTTATAACAGGAGCGGTCATGGAATCTACCACTCCCCGAATGCCATTTACCACAATATTGACACTCCGTTCTGTCTCGACGATCATTTTCAACACTGGCGACCGAAGTGACTCGTGCACTCACAGGGGGTCGATTGCGATCTCGTCTAGAAAGACCCGAAGTGTATCTAGACTGGCCTAAGTCATCTCTAAATTTCTTCGATGACTGTTGGAAGGGCTTCCTTGAAGACCTCTTACGAAACTCCTTTGCTCCCACCTCAGCTTTTCTTTTCTCCATACTGAGCTCCTCGGCTTTGCAAGCTCGCTCGACAAGTACCACAAATTCTCAGATTTCCAAAATGCCAACATACAGCTTTATATCATCATTCAGTCCATCCTCGAAATGTTTACACATTATGGCTTCTGAGGAAATGCATTCTCGAGCGTACCGGCTAAGCCTTACAAACTTTTGTTCATAGTCGGTAACCGACATGGAACCTTGTTTAAGTTCAAGAAATTCCTTCCTTTTTTGATTCCATGAATCTCTGACTGATATACTTTTTTCGAAACTCAGTTTGGAAAAACTCCCAAGTTACTTGCTCTCTGGGCACAACAGAAGTCAACGTATTCCACCAATAGTAGGCAGAATCACGTAGCAAGGAGATAGTACACTATAGGCATTCATCGGGTGTGCAAGATAGTTCATCAAGTACTCGAATAGTGTTATCCAACCAAAATTTAGCTTGCTCGGCATCATCGCTGTCCGTAGCTTTGAATTCAGTAGCCCCGTGTTTTCGGATTCTCTCAACTGGGGGCTTATTTGACCTTATTTGGTCAGTTACCGGAGGTATTGTAGGTGCGGGGGTGGTATTAGTCGGGAATGGAGGTTGTGGAACAGTCGTATTAGTTCGAATGTATTGGTTAAACCAATCATTCATCACGCTATAAAAAGCTTGCTTAGCCTCATCATTCGGGTTGCTAGCAATAGGTTAAGAGTCCGCCGGCGCTGTCCCTTGGGCGGGAGTAGGCGCTACACTCTCAAGATCATCAGCTACCGCTCGGTCGGGATCGAGATCCATTACTATAAATAAACACATTTGCAAATGTCAGAAATCACCACACTATCAAATAATCACAAAATGGCATGTATAGCTAGACCCAAACGTATTACGGTAGTCCTAGAATCGACTAAACCGTAGCTCTGATACCAATAAAATTGTAACACCCCATACCCGAGACCGTTTCCGGGGTCGGACACGAGGGGTTAACAGACTTAATTCACTTATTTTCACAGTCCATTTTAAAAATTTCCAGACTAGCTGGCTAACTGCATCACTGTCACCTTAAAAATCATATCTTGTGTTCCAAAACTCAAAAATCAGTTTCGTAAATTTTCCCTGAAACTAGACTCATATATCCATGTAAAATTTTTTTCTAGAATTTTTGGTTGGGCCAATTAGTACAGTTTATTAGTTAAAGTCTCCCCTGTTTCAGGGTTCGACTGCTCTGACCTTCATACATTACGACTTATATATATTCCTGTACAGGGCTTCATTACTTATGTCGTTTGTTTCTAATTAAACTAGACTCAAAAAGGAATCTATACATATATGGCATGACTTCTAATTATCTCTGGTTAATTTATAGAGAATTTCCAAAGTCAGATCAGGGGATCCAGAAATCGCTCTGGACCTGTTCCATGAAAACTTAAATATATCCTAAAATGCGACTCATATGGTCGTTTCGTTTCTTCCTTATGAAAGTAGATTCATCAAGGTTCGATTACATAATTTTTTCACTATTTATTTCCGTTCCTACTATTTTTAGTGGTTTTTCAAACTTACGTCACTGCTGCTGTCAGCATCTGCCTTTAAGGTAGACTTTACCTATTTCATAGTTTCCATGATTCAACTAGCCCTTTAGCATATATAGCACAAAATATGATCATGATTAACCATTACAATGGCCAATCATTGCCAAGCATATCCACACCTCTCAATAACCATATACATACAAAATGATTATATCACTATGCTCAAAATATATAAGCCATTTTCGCATGGCTATCCAAATATATACAACACCAAATACTTTACTAATAACAAAAGGGCAGTCCTATATATGCCATTAGCATAGTTCAACTAAAAGAGTACCAAAAGGGCTTTGATAGTGTGGACGACTTTGACTTCAACAATCCCGAGTCCGATAGCTGACGAACCAAAATCTATAAAACAGAGAATCAAAGAAACGGAGTAAGCATTTAATGCTTAGTAAGTTTTGAGCCATGAAATTAGACACAACTAAAGTATAGCATTCATATGGCTAAACGGATAATTTCATATGCACAAATTCTCAATATCATACTTACTTCACATTACCAACCCTTATATTCATACACAAAAGATCAACTTAGCCAAAGGTCGGAAGCTCATTAATTGACTGAGCGAATAATATTTCAAGGGAATTTACTACTCCAATGCATATACAAAATGTACCTCATCGTTGGGATTTACGAGCGTATCAATTTAAATTATTACAGCAAGATCGCTTATTCCCAAACCAAGTACCTTCGGAGTTTAGCCGGATATAGCTACTAGCTCAAATGCCTTCGGGACTTAGCCCGGTTGTAGTAACTCGCACAAATGCCTTCGGGACTTAGCCCGGTTATAGTAACTCGCACAAATGCCTTCGGGACTTAGCCCGGATATAGTAACTCGCACAAATGCCTTCGGGCTCTGCCCGGAATTAGTCACTAGCACAAATGCCTTCGGGACTTATCCCGGGTATCAATCCGAATATCCATGCACATATCAATAAATCATGACACATCAATATTTCATTTTCATAACTAGAATTCAAACACAATTCAATTATTAAGCATTACATTTTCGGCTCAATAGCCACATACGAACAGCATGATTCGGCTTGCTTCATGACATGATTTCTGTGCACATACGGCTACCCATCATACGTATAGGCTAATTAACTCACATATGATTCAAGTAGAATCATTATATCACCGTATATTGTTATAATTATACGTCATGACTTAATCAAATCGTAAACTAAGTTTCATTACTCGAAAACTTACCTCGGATATTGTCGAACGATTTCGATGGCTATTCGATCACTTTTTCCTTCCCTTTATCGGATTTAGTTCCCCTTTGCTCTTGAGCTTAATATTAACAAATAAATTGATTTAATCATTTTGAACATCAAAGAGGAATTTAAGGTACTTAGCCCTTATATATTAGGCATTAGAGTCATATATGTATGAAATCACGAATCAAATTCAACATATTAGCCAATATTCTCCTTAGCCGAATTTTCTAAGTCAAGATAAAGCCATCAATATGCTTACCTATGGCCGAACATACACATCAACCTATGTACTCATTCATGTGGCCGAATATGCATGTCTATGTTGAGGCCGATTGTATACTTAATACATTCTACAAATATGGTCACTTGTATTGACTAAATACCATTTTGTTTCAAGTTCAAAACTCGGCTAATACACATATATACACTAGAAATCAAATACTAACATTTGCACTTCACCTTAATAGCTAGCTTAGCAAACCTTGATTTAACACATAATTGTTCATAACACAATTTAAGCATACTCTCCATTCCATCAATTCCAAAACACATACATTACTCAATAATGTTTAAACTTATATTCGGCCTTAGCACACAACTTGCTAGCCGATTCTTCTCCATCTAGCAACTAATGCACATATGTGCTCATTTGTTAGACTCTACTTTATCTAACAACAACCATATTTCTCTTCTACCTCCTACCATGGCCGAATGCTCAAGATACCTCAATACCGAAACTTTTAACTTGGGTTGCTTAAAGAACTTGGTGATGAGTTAAAATTTATCTAACACCTCAAGCATCATAACACATCCATATAGCCAACATGCTAATAGTATCAAGGCTTCAACTAAAACTTTTGAAGCCTCTTAGTCGAATACTAACTCTCTAATAACCCCAAATCCCTCCGTGAGATAGTTAGAATTTAGACTAATCATCCAAGGGATGTATGAACTTTCAAAGCAACATTAAACATACCTTAATCTAGTGAACCACTATAGCCGATTTTCTCCAAGCTCTTTCCCTTCCTTTCTTTCTTCTATTCGGCCAACTTGAACAACATGAGAGCTTTTTCTCTTTTTTTTTTCTTCAAGTCACGGCAATGGGGGGGTAAGGGGGAGACAACTTTGGTTTCATCACCCTCCCTTTTCATTACTTAATTACTAACCCCTTTATTTTATTCTTTCTAACATAACACACTAACACAACATGTTCACAACATGTTTCACCCCATACCATGGCCGGCCAATAGCTCAAATTTTGGGTAATTTGACATGCAAACCCATCATTTTCATAACATGCATTAATAGGCCACTTTACATTTGCCTAGCACATTTCTAAATTTTCACATAAGTCCTATTTAATAAAATTCACTTACAATTAACAAAATTCAAACTTGAAATTTTCACACATGCATATATACATATAATAAGCATCAACTATGACGGTTAATTATTTTTATGACTCGGTTTAGTGGTCCCGAAACCACTTTCCGACTAGGGTCAATTTAGGGCTGTCACAGTGTTACACATATGCTGCATTATGTCCATCAATTTTGACAGCTTATCTCGAAGATCTGGGCGAGGTGACTGAGCTCTGTACATTAAAGTTTTAGCATCAGGTTCAGCTTCTGGTTCCATTGGTTCCACCTTATCTAGGACTTCAACTGATTGCATTGTGGGATCTTCTTCTTCTTCTTCAGGGTCCTCACTTTCTTAAACCCGTTGCTATGGAACAGATTCTCCAAATATTTGATAGAGGTCCCAATCTGTGATTGTGCCCTGGCTATACCCTGTCTTCTTTACATTTGCAAGAATTTTAGCTTTCAAGCATAGAATTTTTATTGTAAAAGGAAAGTAGGCTGGGCCAGAACGCCTACCGGCACAATTCCGTATCTCTCTCAAGATGATTTTTCCCACATCAATGGTCTTTCCATTTAAAATCGAGTATAATAAGACCATTCACTCTAATGAGATTGTAGTCCCATACGAACTAGGCATAAGGTTGAATCGGATTAAATAGAACCATACCTTCACATGTGGTGCCAAATATTCTCTTCTACAAGTGTGGATTCCTTACTTTGATACAGTCCACTTAGAACTTGGAACTGTAAGTTCCTCAAGTATTTCTTGCAAATTTTCAGGCTCGATATGCTCATTAAGGAAGAATAATCGTCGTTTTCAAAATTAGGCAATTCAAAGAACTCATTAATAGTGTTTGAAGTTATTGGTACCTTGATTCCGCAAACTAGAACTTCTACCAACTCGCTTGAGGTTAAATTCCATAGAACTCGTGCACTAACTCTTCATCCACACTAGGTCTCTTCTCACGAAACAATTCCCAATTAAGGGTTTCAGTAACTTGATGAATACATGCCATAAAGTCTTTGTAATTGCTCTCTTTCAATGTAAAGCCTTTCTCTGGATGCATCTGTTGATTTTTGAAGATACTCTCGTATCTTGCTTTGGCTTCTTCACAATGGAACTTGTTTTGTGTTTCATCAATTTGAACGTAGGCACGAGTTCTCTTGCTAAGCATGATTAACTTGAACAAAAGATGGGAAAAATTATTTTCTCAAAAATGTAATTAATAAAAATTACTAATGATTCAATAAATTGAAAAATTAAATATTAGAATAAAATTAAAATTTAAGAGAAAATACGGTCTTACCACCTTTTTTAAGCACTCCTAAAAAAATAGTTAGAAAGAAAAAGAGGTCGAATTAAGGTAGGTTGGAGGATTTAGCTAAGGATGGGTGAAGGTGCTTGCCGCTCGGGTGTTGGAACACTACTAGGTGTGCAGGTGGAAGGGCGCGGGAGCAGGCAGCAGTGCATGTGGGAGCTAGGCTGGGTGTACGAATAGCGCGTGGAGCCTTGTCGAGCAGGCTTGGTGCAGGCGCTAAGCACAGGTGTGAGACACGGCCTGGGTAGCTGGGGCTGTAGCAGCAGGCACTGAGCAGGGCCAGGAGTGCAAGGCAGCGCATGATGGGTAGATGTACGTGACGTTTGCTGAGCGTGTGCTGGCCAACTACTGAGTGATATTGTGGCTAGGAGCTTGTGACGCTTAAGGGATTTGGTGCTTTGGGATTTTGAGTGATGAATGAATGGAAGGAAGAAAGGGTGGAATTTATAGTGAGAGTGGTAGGAATTAGAGTAGAATTCTTAGTATAATTTAACAATTAAAAAAAATTCTAATTCTAATTCTACTTAAAGTTAACAACAATTAATAATCAAATATATGCATATTAAATTACTAATGCTATTAATTTATTAAAACAAAATTAAAATTAAACTAATCCTAATTCCATGCTAAGTTGATAAAAATTAATATATCAATTATAATAGATATAATCATATATTAAAGATTATCATATTATTATTATTATTTGTAATTTTTTAAAAAGAAAAACATTTATCCTAGATGCCTTCTGAAAATATTTACAAAAAGAGGCACCTAATTTTTATTATTTATGAAAAGAGAAACCAAAATTTAAAAATAATTGAATTAAGTCCCTAGACTTAATGAAAATTTGAAATTGAATTGCAATTTAAAACTTGGATCAAAATTGACCTTTTTATTTCAAAAACCAACAATTTAATTTTCTATTTAGGGAATAATTTCTCAGAAAATTATGTTAAAATCAATTCCCAGGAAAGATTGGAGGGGTCACAAGCGGTCCCGCTTAAGTTCCAATCTCCTAGACAGAATTTATTTAAACATACTAATCCCGAAAATATACCCTAAATCATTTATTAAAAAGGAAAGGAAGAAAATTTAAACATCCGATAAGATGAACGGAATTTGATTCTGTTCAATCTTATCTCCCTAGTAATGTTTCAGATGCTGAGCATTAACTTGAAAATTATCTCCCTTACCTTGGAGTTCAACAACTCTGTATGGATCGACGCGATGAATCGTAAATGGACTGGACCAACGTGATTTTAGTTTACTTGGAAAGAACCTTAATTTGGAATTAAATAACAAGACTTGTTGACCTACTTCAAATTCTCGAACTCGAATGTGCTTGTCATGCCATGTCTTAAGTCTCTCCTTGAATAATTTGGCATTTTCGTATGAGAACATTCGAAATTCCTCTAGCTCATTGAGTTGGAGCATTCATTTTTCTTTAGCAAGCTTAAGATCCACATTGAGTTGTCGAAGGGCCCAGTAAGCTTTGTGCTCTAACTCTAAGGGCAGATGACAGGCTTTCCCAAAGACCAACCTGTAGGGTGGCATCTCTAAAGGTGTCTTGTATGTTGTTCTGTAAGCCCATAAAGCATTATCTAGTCTTTTGGACCAATCTCGTCAGTTCGGGCAAACTACCTTCTCAAGTATATCTTTGATCTCCTTGTTTGCCAATTCAGATTTCCCATTCATCTGCGGATGGTAAGTTGAAGAGACCTTGTGTTTCACTCCATGTTTATCTAATAACCATTTCAACCACTTGTTCACAAAATGGGACCCTTCATCACTAATGATGGCTCTTGGGGTTCCAAACCTTATGAACACTTGTTTCTGCAAAAACTTCATCACAACCTTAGTATCGTTTATCAGATAGGCTTCAGCCTCAATCCACTTAGACACGTAGTCTACAGTTACCAAGATGTACTTGTGACCAAAAGACGGAGGGAAAGGACTGAGAAAATCAATACCCTAAACATCAAATAATTCTGTAACACCCCTAACCCGTATCCGTCACCGGATTAGGGTTCTGAGGCATTATCGAACCATACACAACTTAAGAGAGTCAAACGTTACGATAAATGTTTAAGGTAATACAAAATCAATTATACGATTCATATGTACATTTCCTTTATAGCATTCAAATATTTGATTTATAATATATCTTAATACATAACAAATTCCATACGCATACCGTAAGACACTCAAACACATATATCAAATACATGCTAATATATCTATTTAACTTAATAAATATCAAACATATCATTTAAATAACTCTACATTTGCGCATGTTAAAAACCAAACATTTCATTACACACCAGTTAATGTCCAAACACATATGCAACCTTAATATCATTACTATATGACCAACCATAACTTTAATGCAATATATATAATGCACATTTTAGCATACCACTATGAACTATTAAATGAGTACAGAATACAACGCATAGTACACCCCATTCGCATGTTAATTATCATACATAATTAACATTCACATAACCAAGTACACATGCTCATACCATTGGTGAATACATTTATTTTACTTATGACTATCCGATTCTAAGCATTAAATTAACATTTCTTTTTACTATTCAAATGGTCATAATTTCAATCATCAAATATATTTACACAAGAATCATACTAATCTATCACATAAAATATGCCATAAAAACACTTCTAAAATAATTTTGTAACATGGCCGAATATACAATATACTTATCATTACCCCTTTACCGAATCATATAACAATATCACAAACATATATACTTTATATTAAGCTTATTAACTTGAACTATTCATAATACAAATCATACATTTCTAATATGCCAATATTAAACCACAACCGAAATATATATATTTATATATACATATCCATCAACTATGTTTACTTCGTTTAAGCTAAATTATAAAATTCAACTAAAGCAAAACATATCAATTTGACAAGCTTACCATAATGGATGATCATAAGCCATACATATCATTACTTTAAACCATAAAAATTTACCAAGCACACCACATATATATGACATGCATTTTACTTAACTAATATATATTACATATATAACTCAATAAGCATCCATCATTTACCCCATTACTGAAACACCTGACCAGGCACCACAACATATATATATGCAAATGCCGAATCATCAATCAAATATATTCATCACCTAAATTCAACATTTAGCCAAATATACTCGTCAACTAGATTAAACCATTACTATTAAATACAAGACATAACCGAATCATTTTAACCAATAGTAACATAACAAACATAATTCATACTTATGTATATACCATGGCTGATTCAATCAAACCACATCAAAATTTACCAACCATCATCAATACATATAACACATACAAACTTAACTAAAGTTTCATATACTCTCATAGCATATTAGCCATTTTTGCATGGCTTAATATATACACAACTTCAAACTTAACCAAATATAACCTAACTTATACATGCCATAAGTTCAAATTTAAACTTATAATGTACCAAAAATAGTAGATAGTGTGATAGACATTGTTGACGATTCTCGAGCTCGTAACTAATGTCCAAAATCTATAAGACAGAGGCAAACATAAACACACACAGGAAGCTATCTGTAACACCCCAAACTCGGCCTATATGTTACGGCAGAATCTGACGTGTCACATCAGAGTGTTTTTCAAAAATTGATCCTTTCGGCAAAAATCTGTTACTGAATTTAAATCCTTTTATTAGTAATTAACGAAAGTTCTCATCAAAACGTTTACCTTATTAACCATTACTATTATATTAAATTGATTTAAAAATGCGGAAGCCTTTTAAGTCGATGAATTTTAAAACGCGTGTCCTAGAAAATAGTAATTGTTTTAAAAAAACTCGTCTTTACCTAGACTAGCAGTTTAAAAATATATAATTCAAAGCCCAATTAAAAATTAAAATCCACGAACGGCCTTATTACAAAATTAAAAACCCAAAAGAAAAATCTAAATTAAATAAAGTCAAATGCAAGACATAGCAATCGTGTGGCCACCTCCAAGTCCCTCGCAGCACCAAATCATCTAAAGCTGGGGATTACCTGTACAGTTGAAAAGAAAAGGGGTGAGTTTATGAAAACTCAGTGTATAGCCCCCTATCAGTCAAATAGTAAACAATGCATGCAGTAACAGTCTGGGCCTTTGCCCTATATAGTAATAGTGTGGGCCTAAACCCAATATAGTATCAGTACAGTGTAATGTAATTATGCATCCCACCCAAATCCAGCCAGCACACCGCCCGTACCAACCAACACACCATGTGGGGACAAGGTCGTTCCACCCAGTCAACACACCAATATCACAGCAATGCTACCAGTAATCATATTGTAGCAAAGCTGCCAGTAATAGTAAATGTGGCAAAGCCACCAGTATCAGTGAATGTGACATAGTCACCAGTACAGTACTTCCTCCATGTCAAAATCCCAACCCCATGCAGTATGTCATGTCATAAATACTACGTGCATGCAAAGTCATACTCAGTACAATCATATATGTAAATCATAAGCACATAAGTCATACAGAACATAAGGGCATAATCGTCATTTTACCATACAGGGGTATTACGATCATTTTACCCTACAGGGGCATTACGGTCATTTTACCTATTTTGGGGTTTCAGCTCAGATAATGACCTCTCCGAAGGTCTATAGTCGCTTCGAGTGACATAGATAACCTAAATGATCATAATGGTGTAAATGGGCCCAAGGCCCATTACTCGGCCCAAGTGGGCCCACACGCTCGTGTGGCCCATTTAGCCCAAATATAGTTACGGCTATTGGACCTACATAGCTCAGTCCAATATTTATCACTTACCGTGGATTTATCTATATGGGGCCCACGAGCCCATTGGGCCTACATGGCCCATTTCGGCCTAACTTAAGGGTGTGCAAAATTCGGGTAAAATTACAAAAATTCAGTTAACCAACTAAATTCGATTAATTAGTCGGTTAATCCAATTAATTCGGTCAAGGGTCGGTTAATAATTTTTTAAGTTTTTGGTTAATGGTTAATTCGGTTCAAAACCGATCGGTTAACAGAATTTTTTCGGTTTAACCGAAAAAATAATAAATAAAATTATAATATATAAATAACCCAAATACCCAATCTAATATATACTAACCCAAGTACCCAACCCAATCATAAAAATTACAAATAATTTAATAAATAAAAATAAAAATGTAAAACTAAAACTAAAAATAAAAACATATAATTTTATACAAATAATTCGGTTAATTCGGGTAATTCGGGTAATTCGGGTAATTTGGTTAATTCGATTAATTCGGTTAATTCAGTTAGTTTTATACTTATTTTAACCAAAAAAATATAATTTTCGGTTAATTCGATTAACTAACCGAATTAATCGAAAAAATTTTGGTTCGGTTAATTTTTTTGAAAAAAATTCGGTTCGATTAACGGTTAAAAATTTTGAAGGGTCGGTTAATTCGGTTAATGTTATTTTGGGTCAGTTAACCGACTGAACACCCCTACCCAATGTGGTCCATAACGGCCCAAGTCTATGAAAATGCTCGCGGTGGCCTTTACAGTCTATCGCCCATGATTTGTGGGCTCAGTTTACCCCACGAGCGATCGCACGCTCGTGAGGCCTCAAATGCCAAAGTTTCAGCACTTCAGCTTTTCGGCTCTTGTCGATTTACAGTAAGGAAGGGTGTGGTTACACACCTTTTTGTGCAACCAAGTGAACACTTCTCGAGCCCAAAGCCTACATTCCAATAAGGCACACTGTCAGTTTTCCAATCGATAGAATTCACAAAACTTAATCCCAAGTCGCCACCCACTACTCACCTTGAATGAACGACAATGGCTTATTGCTTTTTAAAACACTGACTCAACTGATTGAACGTTTCTTGCCGATTAACTGCATAAGCCAAAGATCCTATTAGATAGATTCAATTGCAAATGTGGCTTAAATCCACAAATATCATTTACGGAAGCACAGGGATATTTGACCTTTGCCCAAAAAGAAAGAAGGTAATGCATTTACCTTTATTGGGAAAAATGAGAGGATAAGGTTTCAATCGCTTCCAAAACACTTACACTCCTTTACTCAACTGAAATCCCTAAAACCCATTGCATATTACAACACAAAGAAGAATGAGAAACGTAGTCAGAAAACATAAATATAAAACATTTGACTTCCAAAAAGATTCAAAAGAATAGATTTAAACACCTATTGGAATGATTGAGAAACAAGAGAGAGAACATACGAGTACCTTTTGATTCGTCAGAACTCTTGCGAGGCCAAAACCACAACACCAACAGTAGACACAAAAGCAATTGGCCCACACCAAAAAGTAGGGAAAAACCAAAAGAAGATGAAGAAAAGAAAGAGGGACAATCGGCTAGGAGAGAAATCGAAGAAAAAGAGATAATGGGGAAGAAAGAAACTATATTCGGCCAAGATAAAGAAAGAAGGTGAGTGAGACAAGAGGAGAAGACTAAATTCGGCAGAGGGAATTATGGATAAGAGAAAAGAAAAGCTTCAGGGAAGATAGCCAAAATTCGGCAATTGGCCCTAAAGAGTTTTGGCAAAATGAACAAAGAACAAACCGAATAAGAAAGTTAAAGGAGAAAGAAAAAGAACCCGAATGGTTAATACACAACTCGGCCATCAAAGGAGTACGACACCAAAAGAGAGAAAAGGGGTAGCTACCAAAACCCAATGAACTAGACCAATTCGACACTAAGTGCCTAGGACCAATTTGGTACCCAAAGAATGCCAAATTCGGCCAACTCCACCCCTTGTCAAACTCCACAATTTTCTCCACCAAAATCTCCTCCATATCCATAACAACCATCATCCAAACCCTTGACTCTCTCCCTTTGACCAAGTCCACATCCACTCAACAGAGTTTTAATCTACCACAAACACTTGCCGCCCCAAGTAGCAAAATAAATATCCTTTTGCATGCAATGGGATTCGAACCCTAGCCCTCTCAGTTGCTCAACACGTCACTTGCCACCAAGCCACAAGGTTTTTTTTGTGAAACATTTTACACATAAATATTTATAAGGCCTACAAGCTAAAGCCAAGTTTCACTTAAGGGGAAAAACTAAAATTTTTGAAAAAGCCCAGACTTGAACCAAGGCTTCCCAAACACTCCCAAACACACCCAAATCACTTAGCCAATAAAGCAAACATGAAATTTGTGCCACTTTTTTGCTTAACTAAAATATTTATGAGTAGTCTCCTAACTGCTCCCATGCTCAAGGCCCAATTTTGGGGTGTTACACTATCATAGCTTAGTAAGTCATAACCAAATAAACAACTCAATGACATAATTAACTCATTTAAACCAAACCAAATTATACTATCATAATCACATTTAATCTCAAGTTTACAATTTCATGTATAACATATACTTTCACATATAAATTTATTCATGGCCGAATGTACATATATATATTAACAAAGTATCATTCAATTTCAAAGCCAAAATATCATTATATAACCAAGTACATTTACACTCATATACATATACTCATGAATAAAAATATAACATCACATACATATTCATAGCATATGGCCGAATATACTACACAAATACACATATGTTTACATTAGTGACTTGTATAATTTGCATCACATATCAAATAGCCAACTTACCTTATTTCCAAATAGGTAATCAACTAACTCATACCTGATCGTTTTAGCTCGTTTTACACATTCAATCACAACTTATCATTGCCCGTTGAACCATTCGGAATTGAATAGGATACTCGAATAATCACACATATCGTGCAATGCCAACGTCCCAGACATGGTCTTACATGTATCACATATCGATGCCACTGTCCCAGATAGGGTCTTACACGAATCAAATACGACGCCGATGTCCCAGATATGGTCTTAGACATAACTACATATATCGATGTCAATGTCCCAAATGTGGTCTTACACGAGAACACATATCAGAAATCCTATGTCATGACATATGTATCCTAGTTATTCCTAAGGTTCATACGTGGCTTTCAGATATCGTAACTCGGTCGAATCGAACTCGTAAACATAGTTCCCAAGTATATACACATTCGGCTATCATATATACAAGCTCATAGAATTTAAATAAGCATTTTACATTCACATATATTCAAAATTTACAACATTTATTTGCTTATAAACTTACCTCAGACAATAAGAATCGGAACGGGGACGGCTAATTAACAACTTTGGTTTTCCGTCGATCCAAATCCAATTTCTTTGGTTCTTGGTATAAGCATATTCAAATTAAACTCATTCAGACATATTTTCACTCATTTTAGTCCAAAAACACATAAATGGTCAAATTACCATTTTACCCCTAACATTTTACACTTTTTACAGTTTAGTCCAAATTGTACAAAACTCAAAACATGCAAAATTTGCACACACCATACTTAGGCTGAATGTTTCTTGTGTACATAAAAGTCTATACATTTCATTTATTTCACATTTTAGTCCTTAAATTTATTTTTTTTCAATTTAGTCCAAATTACTCAAAATCATCAGAAATTCCAATACAAAACATGTTAATCCAAAACATTGCTTTCATATTTCATCAACTAATATCACAAATCTCAATTATTCATCAATGGCATAACTCAAAATATTCATCAAAATAAAAAATTCAAGCATGGGCTTTGTACATTACACTGTAACGGTCTCAAAAACATAAAAATTATTAAAAACTGAGCTAGTTACATATCTTAATCAAGCTTCAATAATGCCAAACACCCTAAGCTTTCTTTCCTTTCTTTCTTTTTTTATTTCGATCAAAAGTATGAACACATTAACATGGCTTTTAATTTTTAAGTTTTATTATATCATATATTATTTACCATTTTACATTAATAACCATTATAATAAAATATAAAACCATTATAATATAAGGTCATTACAGTCCATGCAACCTTTTAATGGTTTAATTTCCTTTTAAGGACCCCACACTAATAACACAATAATAATTCGAAACTTATACAATTAGATAGCCATTTTTACATTTTATGCGATTAAGTCTTTTTAATTAAATCACCATTCAAACAGCAAAATTAAAACACGAAAATTTCAGAGATATAAATTCACACATAATAAACACAGAAAAGAATATTAAAATATTTTTTACTCAAATTTGTGGTCCCAAAATCACCTTTCTGAATAGGGTCTAAATCGAGTTGTTACAACTCTCCCTCCTTAGGGATTTTCGTCCCCAAAAATCTTACCGGTGAATGGGTTCAGATAACGTTCTTTCATTGTATCTTTTGGCTACCACATTGCCTCTTCAACTCCGTGTTTATGCCATAGTACTTTCACCAATGCAATTTTCTTATTTTGCAATTCCTTAACTTCGTGAGCCAGAATACGAATCAGTTCCTCTTCATAAGTCATATAAGACTTAATCTCAATCTCTGACGAATTATTCACATGTGAGGGATCAGATCAATATCTACGAAGCATCAAAACATGGAATACATTATGGATCTTTTCTAACTCAAGTAGCAACAATAGTCTATAAGCAATCGGTCCAATACGGTAAAAAATCTCATACGGCCCAATAAATCTCAGACTCAATTTACCTTTACGACCGAATTTGAGTATTTTCTTCCATGGTGAGATTTTTAAAAAGACTTTGTCCTTGATCTGAAACTCTATATCTTTTCGTTTCAAGTCTGCATAAGGTTTCTGATGAACTAACGCTGCTTATTTTCACTGATGAACTGACGAACTATCACTTTTACTTTCTGTTCAGTCTCTCTGATCAAATTGACCCCGTGTATCTTATTTTCACTAAGCTCGGTCTAATACAATAGTGTACAACATTTATGACCGTACAAAGCCTCATAAGGTGCCATTTTGGTACTCGATTGAAAGCTATGACTATACGCAAATTCAATCAGAGGTAAATATCGTTCCCACGTACCATCGAACTCGAGAATGCAACATCTCAACATATCCTCAAGTATCTGAATGATTCGTTCAGACTGACCATCTGTTTGTGGATGGAAAGTAGTGCTGAAATGTAATTTCGTACCTAGAGAATCTTGTAGTTTCTTCCAAAACTGCGATGTAAACCTCAGATCTCTATCCGAAATAATAGAAATAGGTACAACGTTTAATTTCACAATCTTAGAAACATACAATTCAGCTAGCTCATCAAGAGAGTAATCTGTGCGAACCAGAACAAAATAAGTCGATTTAGTCAATTTATCTACAATAACCCAGATTGCATCTTTCTTGGTTGGTGTCAACAGTAAGCCGAATACAAAATCCAACGTGACTCTGTCCTATTTCCACTTAGGTATCATGATTGGCTGAAGCAATCCAGAAGGTACCTGATGCTCAGCTTTTACTTGTTGACAAACTAAACACTTCAAAACAAACTCAGATATGTCTCATTTCATGCCATGCCACCAATAAAGTTTTTTCAAATCATTATACATTTTCGTACTACCTAGGTGAACAAATAACCGGCTACTGTGAGCTTCGTTCAAAATCATCCGAATTAACTCTGGATTTCTCGGAACACATATTTGGTTTCTAAACCTTAGACAACCCTCAGCATCAACTTGAAACTTTGAATCAACACTCGTGTCACATTGAGCCTACTTTGCTAACAAATCATCATCAACTTTCTGAGCATCACAAATCTGTTGCATAATTAACGATCTTACTTTTAATTTAGCTATTATCGAACCATCATCAGACATAGCCATATGTGCATTAATTTCACGCAAAGCAAACAGTGATTTTTGGCTTAGAGCATCAGCAACAACGTTAACCTTTCCTGGCTGGTAGTCAATCACAAGCTCATAATCTATTAACAGCTCTAACCATCGGCGTTGTATCAAATTCAGATCTTTCGAGCCATCAAATATTTCAGGCTTTTATGATCAGAATAAACATGACATTTCTCACCAAACAGATAGTGGCGCCATATCTTCAATGCAAACACAATAGCTGCCAATTCTAGATCATGTGTCAGATAGTTCTTTTCATGTGGCTTTAACTGTCTCGAGGCATAAGCTATAACTTTGCCTTCCTGCATTAAAACACAACCCAAACCATTTAAAGATGCGTCACTATAGATAAAAATTTATTTTCCCGATTCTAGCTAAACTAGCACTAGAGCTTCGGTCAAAAGGGCTTTCAACTGATAAAAACTTTTCTGACACTTTTCTGATCACCCGAACTTAACATCTTTCTGTAATAGCTTCGTAATCGGTGTTGCAATAATAGAGAAACCTTTCAACAGTCTATAATAACCAGCAAGTCCCAAGAAACTTCGGACTTTAGAAACATTTCTCGGAGGTTTCCAATCAAGTATAGCTGAAATTTTACTCGGATCAACCCGAATACCCAATACTGATACAACATGTCCCAGAAAGCTGACTTCGCGTAACCAGAATTCACATTTGCTGAACTTTGCATAAAACTGTTTATCTCACAAAGTCTGTAACACAAGTCTCAGATGTTTGGCATGCTCGATTTCATCACGGGAATAGATCAAAATGTCATCTATGAACACAACCACAAATCGATCTAGATACTTTCTGAAGATTCGGTTCATTAAATCAATAAAAACAACAGGTGCATTAGTAAGTCCGAAAGGCATAACCAAAAACTCATAATGTCCGTACCTCATTCGAAAAGTAGTCTTTGGCACATCGGAGTCTTTAACTCGCAACTGATAGTAGCCTGATCTCAAATCTATCTTTGAAAACACTGTAGCCCCTTTCAGCTGATCGAACATGTCGTCAATCTGTGGCAACAGATATTTGTTCTTTATAGTCATCTTATTGAGCTGTCTATAGTCGATACACATTCTCATGGTTCCGTCTTTCTTTTGCACAAATAAAACTAGTGCACCCTAAGGAGAGAACTCGGTCGCGTAAAACCCATATCTGTCAACTTTTGCAACTAAGCTTTCAATTCTTTTAATTTAGTAGGTGCCATTCTATACGGAGCTACCGGTATCGGAGTTGCCCCAAAAACTAACTCTATACCAAATTCTACTTGTCGGATAGGTGGAAAACCCGACAATTCTTCAGGAAACACATCCAGATACTCGCACACAACCGGTATTGATTCAATCATTCTTTCAACCACTTTACTATCAAGCACATACACAAAGTAAGCTTCACAACCCTTTCTCACATGTTTCTGAGCTAACATCGAAGATATCATTTCCGATAAACCATTCAGATCATTAGATTCAATCTGGATAATCTCATCATTTTGGCATCGTAAATCAATAGTCTTTTTTTTCAATTTACGACAGCATCGTGCAAAGTCAACCATTCCATACCCAGAATTATATCGAACTCATCAAATGGCAGGAACATCAAATCAGCTAGAAAACACAAATCTCGAATCATTAAAGGACAATTCTTACACACTTTATCAACCATAACACTCCGACCCAAGGGGTTAGATACTTTAATCACAAACTCAGTAGACTCAACGGCAAAGTCTTATTGAATATTAAAGTCTCACACACATAAGAATGAGTCAAACCAGGATCAATCAATGCAATTACACTAGTATCATATAGAGTGAATGCACTAGTAATAACATCTAGGGATGAAAGCGTCCTCGCGAGCACGTATGGCATAAGCTCTGGTAGGTGCGCAAGCCTCAGATCGAAATGCTGTGTCTTTAGTTCCTCTCTGACTGCTACTCACTTTACTCGTATTTCTAGGCGGTCTACCCCAAGTGAATGTTACTCAGTCTTGCATTCTGTACTGTGTTTTGTTCAGTTAACTCAGGGAATTCACGAACGAAATGATCCATCGGTCTACATTTGAGGCTCGATCATGCAATCTAAAACTGTCGGGATGTCGTTTACCACAATGATTACACTCGAGTTGATTCGATCTAACATTACCAACAGTAGCTACTGAGGTAGCTCTCAAGCTCAAAGGCGGTTTATCTCGACCACGTTTAGTATAACCCGCAGTAGCCTTTAAATGGCTAGAATCATCCCGAAATCTCTTTGATGCTGATTGAAAAGTTTTATCCGACGATATTTTTACGCAAATCTCTAGCTTCAAAGCTAACTTTTCTTTTCTTTTTCCCAAGCTCTTCGGCTTTGCATGCTCACTCAACTAGTACTACGAACTCTTTTATTTCAAGTATGCCAACTAGCAGCTTAATGTCTTCGTTCGACCTGTCTTCGAATCTTTTACACATTATGGCTTCGATCGAAACATATTCTTGGGCATATCGACTGAGTCTCACAAATTTTCGCTCATATTCTATCACAGTCATACGACCCTGTTTCAATTCCAGAAATTCTTTGCGCTTCTAGTCGATAAATCTCTGACTGATATATTTCTTATGGAACTCAGTTTGAAAGAACTCCCAGGTCACTCGTTCTTTCGAAACCACCGATACTAGTGTACTCCACTAGTGATACGCGGTGTCTCGTAGTAAGGATATGGCACATTTTAAACACTCATCCAGGGTACAAGATAGCTCGTCAAACACGCGGATAGTATTATCAAGCCAAAATTCAGCTCGCTCAGCATCATCATCATCATCAGTAGCTCTGAATTTTTCAGCCCTGTGTTTTCTGATTTTATCAACAGAGGGCTTATGTAATCTCAACCGATCAATTACTTGTGGTATAGTAGGTATTGGAGATGGATTAGTCGGGGTGGAGGTTGTTGTGTAGTTGGATTAGTTCGGATATACTGAGTAAACCAGTCATTCATCACTTGGTAAAAGGCTTGTTTAGCCTCTCCCTTTTGGTTACTCGAAGTCAGTTGAGAATCAACTAGTGCTGTCCCTTGTGTGGAAGTAGGCACTATACTCTCGACATCATCAGCTACGGCTCTATCGGGATCCATTTACTATATTAAAACACATTTTCAAATGTTAGAAGTCAACACACTATCACAGTATATAATATGGCATATATAGCTAGACTCAAACGCGCTACGTTAGTCCTAAAATTGACTAAACCGTAGCTTTGATAAAAATAAAATGTAACACCCCTAACCCGTATCCACCATCATATTAGGATTATGAGGCATTACCGAACCATACACAGCTTAAGAGAGTCAAACATTACTATACATGTTTAAGGTAATACAAACTCAATTATACAATTCATATGTACATTTCCTTTATAGCATACAAATAATTGAATTATAGCATATCTTAATACATAACAAATTCCATATGCATACTTTAAGACACTCAGACACATATATCAAATACATGATAATATATATATTTAATTTAATAAATATCAAACATATCACTTAAATAACTCTACATTTGCGCATGTTAAAGACCAAGCACTTCATTACACACCAATTAATGTCCAAACACATATGCAACGTTAATATCATTACTATATCGCCAAACATAACTTTAATGCAATATATATATAATACACATTTTAGCATACTACTATGAACCATTAAATGAGCACAGAATACAACCCATAGTAAACCCCATGCGCATGCTAATTACCATACATAATTAACATTCACATAAACAAGTACACGTGCTCATACCATTGGTGAATAGACTTATTTTACTTATGACTATCTAATTATAAGCATTAAGTTAACATTTCTTTTTACTATTCTAATGACATTTCTTTTTACTATTCTAATGGTCATAATTTCAATCATCAAATATATTTACAAAAGAATCATACTAATCTATCACATAAAATATGCCATAAAAACACTTCTAAAATAATTTAGTAACATGGCCGAATATACAATATACTTATCATTACCCTTTTATCGAATCATATAACAACAT
The DNA here is from genome assembly GCF_007990345.1 of Gossypium hirsutum. Classification (NCBI taxonomy): domain Eukaryota; kingdom Viridiplantae; phylum Streptophyta; class Magnoliopsida; order Malvales; family Malvaceae; genus Gossypium; species Gossypium hirsutum. The sequence goes on along the minus strand of NC_053430.1, from coordinate 39,983,872 downwards.
CACAAACATATATACTTTATATTAAGCTTATTAACTTAACTATTCATAATAAAAATCATACATTTCTAATATGCCAATATTAAACCACAACCGAAATATATATATTTATATATGCATATCCATCAACTATGTTTACCTTGTTTAAGCTAAATCAGAAAATTCAACTAAAGCAAAACATATCAATTGGACAAGCTTACCATAATGGATAATCATAAGCCATACATATCTTTACTTTAAACCATAATCATATACCACGCGCAACACATATATATGACATGCATTTTACTTAACTAATATATATTACATATTATAACTCGATAAGCATCCATCATTTACCCATTACCAGAACACATGACCAGGAACCACAACATATATATATGCAAATCCGAATCATCAATCAAATATATTCATTACCTAAATTCAACATTTAGCCAAATATACTCGTCAACCAAATTAAACCATTACTATTAAATACAAGACATAACCGAATCATTTTAACCAATAGTAACATAACAAACATAATTCATACTTATGTATATACCATGGCCGATTCAATCAAACCACATCCAAATTCACCAACCATTATCAATACATATAACACATATAAGCTTGACTAAAGTTTCATATACTCTCAAAGCATATTAGCCATTTTCGTATGGCTTAATATATACACAACTTCAAAATTAACCAAATATAACCTAACTTATACATGCCATAAGTTCAAGTTTAAACTTATAATGTACCAAAAATAGTTGATAGTGTTATAGACTTTGCTGGCGATTCCCGAGCACATAACTAATCTCCAAAATCTATAAAACAGAGGCAAACATAAAAACACACAGTAAGCTATCATAGCTTAGTAAGTCATAAGCGAATAAACAACTCAATGACATAATTAACTCATTTAAACCAAACCAAATTATACTATCATAATCACATTTATTTAATCTCAAGCTTACAATTTCATGTATAACATATACTTTCACATATAAATTTATTCATGGCTGAATATACACATATATATTAACAAAGTATCATTCAATTTCAAAGCCAAAATATCATTATATAACCAAGTACATTTACACTCATATACATATCCTCATGAATCAGAATATAACATCACATACATATTCATAGCATATGGCCGAATATACTACAGAAATGCACATATGTTTACATTAGTGACTTGTATAATTTGCATCACATATCAAATAGCCAACTTACCTTATTTTCAAATAGGTAATCAACTAACTCATACCTGATTGTTTTAGCTCGTTTTACACATTCGATCACAACTTATCATTGCCCATTAAACCATTCGGAATTGAATAGGATACTCAGATAATCACACATATCGTACAATGCCAACGTCCCAGACGTGGTCTTACATGTAATCACATATCGATGCCACTATCCCAGACAGGGTCTTGCATGAATCATATACGATGCCGATGTCCCAGACATGGTCTTACACATAACCACATATATCGATGCCAACATCCCAGACTTGGTCTTACACGAGAACACATATCGAAAATCCTATGTCATGACATATGAATCCTAGCTATTCTTAAGGTTCGTATGGGGCTTTCGGACGTCGTAACTCGATCGAATCAAACTCGTAAACATAGTTCCCAAGTATATACACATTCAACTATCATATATACAAGCTCATAAAATTTAATTCAGCATTTTACATTCACATATATTCAAAATTTACAGCATTTATTTGCTTATAAATTTACCTCAGACAATGAGAATAAAAACAGGACAGCTAATCGACAACTTTGGTTTTCCCCCGATCAAAATCTGATTTCTTTGGTTCTTGATCTAAACATATTTAATTTAAACTCATTCAATCATATTTTTGCTCATTTTAGTCCAAAAATAAATAAATGGTCAAATTACCATTTTACCCTTGACATTTCGCAGTTTTTACAATTTAGTCCAAATTGCACAAAACACAAAACATGCAAAATTTGTACACACCATGCTTAGGCCGAATGTTCCTTGTGTTCATACAAGTCCATACATTTTATTTATTTCACATTTTAGTCTCTCAGTTTATTATTTTTTCAATTTAGTCTTAATTACTCAAAATCATCAAAAATTCCAATACAAAACATGTTAATCCAAAACATATCTTTCATATTTCATCAACTAACATCACAAAGCTCAATTATTCATCAATGGCATAGATCAAAATATTCATCAAAATAAAAAATTCAAGCATGGGCTTTGTACATTACACTGCAATGATCTCAAAAATGTAAAAATTATAAAAAATCGAGCTAGTTACATACCTTAATCAAGCTTCAATAATGCCGAATACCCTAAGCTTTCTTTCCTTTCTTTCTTTTGTTATTTCAGTCAAAAGTATGAACACTTTAACATGGCTTTTAATTTTTAAGTTTTATTATATCATATATTATTTACCATTTTACATTAATAACCTTTATAATAAAATATAAAACCCATTATAACATAAGGTCACTACCGTCCATCCTACCTTTTAATGGTTTAATTTCCTTTTAAAGACCCCACACTAATAATACAATAACAATTCAGCACTTATACAATTAGCTAGCCATTTTTACATTTTACGCAATTAAGTCCTTTTAATTAAATCAACACTTAAATAGCAAAAATAAAACACGAAAATTTCATATATATAAATTAACATATAATAAACACATAAAATAATATTAAAATATTTTTCTGACTCAAATTCATGGTCCCAAAACCACCGTTCTGAATAGGGTCTAAATCGGGTTGTTACAAATTCTACCTCAATGATGCTTGTCCGAGGCATCTCATTTCTGCTGGTGACATTTCTGACCCTTTGACATCTATCACAACTCTTTACGTAGAAATATGCGTCTTTGAATAGTGTTGGCCAAAAGAATCCTACTTGCAATACCTTGGCAGCAGTGCGTGTACCTCCGAAGTGTCGCCCACTTGGAGTTGAGTGACAATGATATCGAATCTTATGTACTTCATATTCTGTCATGCATCTCTTAATCATTTGATCTGCACACTTCTTTAACAAGTACAGCTCTTCCTAGAAATAGTACTTCACATCGTGAAGAAACTTTTTCTTTTGATAATATGTCTTATGTAACAACCTGGTTTAGACCCTAGTCGAAATAGTGGTCATGGACCACAAATCTAAGTCAACAATTATTTTAATATTATTTTCTATGCTTATAATATGTGAATTGACGTGTGTGAAAGTTTCGTGTGAAAATTTTACCATTTGTGTGCTTAATCTTGAAAAAGGACCTAATCGCATAAAATGTAAAAGTTGTTTGCTATATGTTAAGTGGGCTTATTTGTTATGTCTTTGTAAATGAGAGGTCCTTATGTTGTTATTAAACCATTGGTTGTGTTAATGGAATTAAAAGCCTTAATATATGTGAGATTATAATGTTATTAATCAATGGCAAAATTGGTATTTAGTAATTTAAGTTAATATTAATAAAACAAAGCATAAATTAAGGCCATTAACACCTTATATTGTCGAATTCATCAAAGAAAAAGAAAGAAATTCAAGCTTAGGGTTTCAACTATGGTTTTGTTTCATTGAGTTATGTGTTGATAATTTCTACTTGTTTGTGATTGTTGCTTAGAGTTCTATCAAGCCCATGTGTCAATTTATGATTTTGTTGATGGTTTTGAGTTATGCCATTGATGAAATTATGAGCTTTATGAAGTGTAACACCCCTAACCCGTAACATTGCTGGAATAGGTCAAGAGGTATTACCAGACTTGTAATTCAATTTAGAACAATTATTTATCCAGAAACATCATAATTCAATCAATAAAATTCATTCACAACCATTATGAACTTAAAACAAACATATTAAAATTTAATCATACATTCAGGACTAAATCGTAACATATTACAAATTTCAGAAACTTAGAAAGTTTTCAACTTTTTAACTATCACACGCTCGTGTGAATAGGCCGTGTGCTTCACACGGCATTAGACATGCCTGTGTGTCTAGGTCGTGGCAAAACAGGGCATACATACTGACTTGTCCACACGGCCACATGACACGCCCGTATGCCAGGCCATGTGAAAATTAGGGAGGCTACTGACTTGGCCACATGGCCAGTCATGTAACACTCCAAACTCGACCCGAACGTTATGGCCAGATCCAGCGTGTCACATTGAAGTGTTTTATCGAAAACCTTGTTTTCATTAAAAACCCTTTTTTAAAATAAAAACCTTGAGTAAAATCCCAGCTTGTATTTTTTGCTTTCAAAGCGAGGTGTATTGAAAAAAAACTATTCCTTCTTGTATGATAATAATTACTTTGTAAAATCTTTTTTCAGTTGCGGAAGCTTTATTTAAAATAGATGATCTATGAAAACTTGTCATTTAAAAATTGAGTTACGGCAACGTACCATTCAAAATTAGTTATGGTTTTAAGAAAACGATGTTCACTTCTAGCAAATATAAAGCATAATAATAATAAATATAATCCTAATTTGAATAATAGCCAGAGGAAAGGCTGTATTACTGAAATAACTTTAAATACTAGAAATTATAGGCTTAAGAAAAGAAGTCCAAGTCATCTTGCTAGCTGGCTACCACGGAGTCCCTCCAACCGTTACACACCACCTCCATCCCCCGATACACTCCATGTGGGATATAAATATCGACCCACCCATCTGATACACTCAAATGCTAGCCCGGTTGCGGTACTACCTTCATTGCAGGAAGCTGCTAATCAAATATTGGGTTTAATAGGCATTTGTAGATCCACGATCGTCAAGCAACCATGCGATCCTCATATACTTCCTCCGTTCCATAATTCCCAACCCATATGCAACCTAAACAGAATATCATATGAATGTAGCAGGTACACATGCAACATCCATGAATCTTATATTCAACACATAGGGGTTTTTTAGGCATTCTCGCCCTTAGGGGCATTTCGATAATTTCTCTTTATTATGGGTTTATTACTTACCTTGGCCCGTTAACAAGTTCTCGTTGGCTAAAGTGAATAGATACTATGCACCAGGTAGGATTCCAAAAAAGAGGAGGTAAGTCATTAAGACTGCTTAAATACCAAGCTCTCCCTAGATCCAATCCTAGACATGCATATACCCATTGCCACACTTTAACCCTATGACTTGTTCACAGTCACGATTAATTAATTAACTAAGTTTTATTTCTGTTTAAGTAGTTATCAGATACTCGACCAAAAACCCCTTACAAAGCCCAAACAAGTCTACATAGATACATATGGCCCACTAGGCCTAATCTCATTCATATGGGCCCAAATCACATTCATAGTCATGCAATCATACAATTTTCCATCACTTAGTATCAAATTGCCAATTTTGCCTACTATGGGCCCTACAGCCCATCAGACCCATTTAGCCCATTCTAGCCCGGTTGGCCAATACATGACCCAAGCCCATGGAATCGCTCATGGGGCCTCTGATAACCTATCGGTTTCCCTTAATGAGTGTTCGCGCACTCGCAAGACTATTGTAGCCAAACTTCCGACTTTTAGGCATTTCAACTTTTCGGCATTTCGGGATTTTGTCGATCTACTGTGTGTGTGCAGTGTATGTACACACCTAGTAGTAAACGTGTTGCGATCTCCTTAGCCATGAACCTACAAACAATATCACTCAACGATTAATCACACACTTATCAAATACGATCACCAAAAGCCAAAAACCTCACCTTTGCCTTAACTTGAACGACAAGCTTTATAGACCTTCCTTGATCACTAATCACGAGTATTCCTTAAATCTGCATCGATCTTAATCATTAAGAACTAACCAAAAAGTGACTCAAAATCATCTTAAGTCACTCTTAAAACATCCATGACCATTCAGCCAACCTTAACCAATAAAAAAGGAACACTTACCCAAACCCTAAAATGCCTAAAGAGCAATTCGGCATATATCTGAAATCTAAGATTCGATATAATCCCCTACCAAAACCAATTTAGAAAGGGTGAGGGAGAGAAGAAATCAGTACCAAGAAAACTGACTGAAAGAGAAAAGTATTTACACAAGAATCGTGCGAAGTAGAGGGAGTAGTGATGGCACAGAGGGTCTTCAACCAAAGAGGTATTCGGCTTTTGAGATTTGTATGGTGAAAGGGGTTATTCAGGACAAATAGAAGAATAAAAGAAGGAATCGGCTAAAACCAAAGGTGAATCAAAAGAGAATTTGAGAAGAGAAAGAATGGAAAATTGGCAAGCAAGGAACAAGGAATTTAACTTCTGTGCACTTAGAAAGAAAAGTGTTTTGGCAACACAATGGAAAAAAATGAGGAATTCGGCTAAAGGAAGAGAAGCAATTTCGACACCTATATATACTATAGCCAAATTTACCTATCCCTCAAATTCCCTATTCGGCTCCACTTCACTGCACCCCTCATCTCTTAACTTTTCTCCCTGATAACTCCTTAATCCCTTCCTTAAATTTCTCCTCTGATCACTCCCTTCAGAGTTCACATCCAACGCCACTACTAGCCATTTATTGAGCGAAAATAAATACTTCTTTTGAGTAAGGAGGGATTCGAACCCCAAACTTCCTTGCCATGCATGTGACGCCACCTCTAAGCCCTACATGTTACGCTACTTGCCACTCCAACACAAGGCTCCTTGTGTCCAGCCCCTCCTTCATTTATATAAAACCCAAACTACTTGCCATCAAGGTTCTTTTAATTATTAAACTATAATTTCCTTCACCCCAAAGTTCAAACTCTAAAATTAACCAAGGCCTATTATCAAATAAATAACACTTGACTAGGAATATTAAGCACACCTTTTATCAAAACCATTATAAAAAGAAAGTTCGGGATTTTTGGGGCATTACAACTCTACCCCGTAAAAGAAATTTCGTCCTCAAAATTTCCAACTATCAGTACAGCTGCATAACATAGACTACCACACCATGCTCACGCTGCGCACTCTAATTCCAAACTAAGTAAATAGCATACATGGGTAAAGTACGCACCAATATTTGCCTCTGAAGCATCTCTGTCCTCTTGACGACGTGCTGTATAGACCAACGCTGGCTATCTCGCCTTAGCATGACCAGTACCTGTGCTCGGTGCTCCACATCCCAAACCGTTTCCACCCCCAGCCTGACCACGGCCTCTAGGCGGCTGCTGACCACCCCCCGATTGCTGTCCATTACCTCTACCAAAGACTTGCCTCTAATCCGGTCTTCTGGGACATTCTCTGAGATGATGCTCCATGGAACCACAACTCAGACAGGCTCCTGTTCTCCTCTGGCACTCTCCTGCATGACATTTTCCACAAGTAGCACAAGGCGGAACCCCTAGATTGACATCAGGGGCCCTGCTCTAACTGTCCCATTAACTCTGGCCTTAGCCCCAAGCCTCTGTCCAACACCAGGAGTCTTAGCCTCCCTTTTATTCTTACCCCTTTCTTTTTCCCTATTCAGGCGCTTAGTGTGCTTCACCTCCTTTGCTATCTTTGCTTTTTCTACCAACTCCAAGAAAACTCGCTCCTTTTGTGGAGCTATTAATACTCTGAGGCTATCCTTAAGACCATTCTTAAACCTAACGCAATGCTCATAGTCCGTTGCCACCATAACTCTTGCATACCTACTAAGGCGTAGAAATTCTGCCTCACACTCCGCCACAGATTTGTTTCCCTGGGTCAAGTTCAGGAACTCCTTCCTTCTAGCATCCACATAGCTCGCACCCACATACTTCCCTTGAGATGTAGTTTTGAAGAAGTCCCAATTGACCTGCTCAGGTTGGCTGCCCTCTTTAACTGTCAACCACCACTAGTAAGCTTCTTCCCTAAGCAGTGACACTGCCCCTTTCAACTTTTGTTTAGTGAATAGTCCAAGTCCTCCATTATCCTTTCAGTGGCCTCCAACCAGTATTTAGCCACGTTAGGAGCCACACCAGCCACACCCTTAAAGATCTCAGCCCCATTTGATCGAAGTCGTTCCAAAATTGACCTTCGATTTCTCGTGCCATTATTGGGCCCTGCGACCCTTTCTAAAATCCTCAGCATTGCCTGCGACAATGCATCATCCCCTGTGGCCCAATCATACGGTCCAGTCTTAGCCACGGATAAGGCTAGAGCCTCTTCTACTCCAACATTGGCCACATGGCTCGATGCCGACGATTCAGCCCTAACACTTTTGTGGCCTCGGCCACGGCTTCTTGCACCTCTTCTAGCACTCACCGTTGATTCACGTATTATCTAGATTAGAAAATTTTAAAGTTTTAATTAGTTTCAATAATTAAGCCGATGTTTTATGAAAGTATTAAAAAAAGTTGTTTTCGTAAATCCTCTACAGTTTTAAGGTCCTACGGGCTCCAGTTTCACTCTAACTAAAAGCCTTAGTATAATCATCCAAAGTAGCCCACTAACTACCTATAGTATATCAAATGAAACAAGCTTAATAATAAAAAAAACTTACTTGGTTCGACGTCAGAGACCTAGTGTGCCACACAGCAAGATTTTTTTTCCAAAACATTGTGATCCAATTCTTTTTTTTCAAAAAAACCAAACCCAAATACTAAGGCCCACTTCACAGCCTGAGTTTTGTAACCTGGCTCTGATACCACTAAATGTAAAATCCCAAATTTGGACCGGACGTTATGGCTAGATCCAATGTGTCACATTGAAATGTTTTATCAAAAACCTTGTTTTCATTAAAAACCCTTCTTTAAAATAAAAACCTTGAGTAAAATCGCAGCTTGTATTTGCTGCTTTCAAAGCGAGATGTATTTAAAAAAAAACTATTCCTTCTTGTATGATAATAATTACTTTGTAAAATCTCTTTTCAATTACGAAAGCTTTATTTAAAATAGATGATCTATGAAAACTTGTCATTTAAAAATTGAGTTGCGGAAACGTAGCATCCAAAAATAGTTATGGTTTTAAGAAAACCATGTTCTATTTCTAGAAAATATAAAGCATAATAATAAATATAATCCTAATTTGAATAATAACCAGAGGAAAGGCCTTGTTACATTCCGGACTGAAATAACTTTAAATACTAGAAATTATAGGCTTAAGAAAATAAGTCCAAGTCGTCTTGCTAGCTGGCCACCTCGAAGTCCCTCCAACTGTTACACACCATCTCCATCCCCTGATACACTCCATGTGGGGATATAAATATCGACCCACCCATCCGGTACACTCCAATGGCAGCCCGGTTACTGTACTACCTTCATTGCAGTAAGCTACTAATCAAATATTGGGCTTAATAGCCATCGATGGATCCACGGTCGTTGAGCACCCATGCGATCCTCATACACTTCATCCGTTCAATAATTCCCAACCTATATGTAACCTAAATAGAATATCATATGAATGCAGTAGGTACACATGCAACATCCATAAATCTTACATTCAACACATAGGGGTATTTTAGTCATTCTCGCCCTTAGGGGCATTTCGATAATTTCTCTTTATTATGGGTTTATTACTTACCTTAGCCCGTTAACCAGTCCTCGTTGGCTAAAGTGAATAGATACTATGCACCAGATAGGATTCCAGATAAGAGGAGGTGAGTTATTAAGGCCGCTTAAGTACCAAGCTCTCCCTAGATCCAATCCTAGACATGCAAATACCCATTACCACACTCTAACCCTATGACTTGTCCACAGTCACGATTAATTAATTAACTAATTTTTATGTCTGTTTAAGCAGTTCTCAAATACTAGGCCCAAAACCCCTTACAAAGCCCAAACAAGTCCACAAACATGCATCTAGCCCACTAAGCCCAATCTCATTCATATGGGCCCAAATCACATTCATATGGCCCATCGACCCCAATCACATTCATAGTCATGCAATCATAATATTTTCCATCATTTAGTATCAAATTGCCAATTTTGCCTACTATGGGCCTTACAGCCCATGGGGCCCATTTAGCCCATTCTGGCTCAGTTGGCCAATACACAGCCCAAGCCCATGGAATCGCTCATGGGGCCTCTGATAACCTATCGATTTCCCTCTTATGAGTGTTCGCGCACTCGCAAGACTATTGTAGCCAAACTTCTGGCTTTTCGGCATTTCAGCTTTTCATCATTTCGGGATTTTGCCAATCTACTGTGTGTGTACAGTGTATGCACACACTTGGTACTAAACATGCTACGATCTCCTGAGCCACGAACCTACAATTGATATCACTTAATGATTAATCATACACTTATCAAATACGATCACCAAAAGCCGAAAATCTTACATTTGCCTTACCTTGAACGATAAGCTTTACAGACCTTCCTTGATCACTAATCACGAGTATTCCTTAAATCTGCATCAATCTTAAGTAAGAACTAACCAAAAAGTGGCTCGCAATCATCTTAAGCCACTCTTAAAACATCCGTGACCATTCGTCCAACCTTAACCAATAAAAGAGGAACACTTACCGAAACCCCAAAATGCCTAAGGAAAAATTTGACATAGATCTGAAATTCGAGATTCGATACTAATCCCCTACCAAAACTGATTTAGAAAGAGTGAGGGACAGAAGAAACCAGTACCAGGAAAACCGACTGAAAGAGAAAAGCACTTATACAAGAATTGGGCGAAGTAGAGGGAGTAGTGACAGCACAGAGGGTCTTCAGCTAGAGAGGTATTCGGCTTTTGAGATTTGTATGGTGAAAGGGGTTATTTGGCACAAATAAGAAGAAGCGAAGAAGGAATTGGCTAAAACCAAAGGTGAATCAAAACAGAATTTGAGAAGAGAAAGAATGGAAAATCGGCAGGCAAGGAACAAGGAATTTGGTTTCTGAGCACTTAGAGAGAAAAGTGTTTCGGCAACACAAAGAAAAAAATGAGGAATTCGGCTAAAGGAAGAGAAACAATTTCGGCACCTATATATAATATAGCCAAATTTACCTATCCCTCAAATTCCCTATTCGGTTCCACTTTTCTGTACCTCTTATCTCCTAACTTTTCTCCTTGATAAATCTTTAATCCCTTCTTTAAATTTCTCCTCTGATTACTCCCTTCAGAGTTCACATCCAACGCCACTACTGGCCATTTATTGAGCAAAAATAAATCCTTCTTTTGAGTAAGGAGGGATTCGAACCCCAAACCTCCTTGCCATGCATGTAACACCACCTCTAAGCCCTACATGTGACGCTACTTGCCACTCCAACACAAGGCTCCTTGTGTCTAGTTCCTTCTTCATTTATTTAAAACCCAAACTACTTGCTATCAAGGTTCTTTTAATTATTAAACTATAATTTCCTTCACCCCAAAGTTCGAACTCTAAACTTAACCAAGGCCTATTATCATATAAATAACACTTGACTAGGAATATTAAGCACACCTTTTATCAAAACCATTATAAAAAGAAAGTTCGAGATTTTTGGGGTGTTACAAGTCACATGCCCGTGTGTTTAATCGTGCTCAAAACTGACTTGGCCACACGGCCTAGCACACGCCCATGTGTGATTGACTGTGTAGCCTGCTCAGGCTCATTTCGAAATGGCTTTCGAGTAACACGGTTGAGACATACGCCCGTGTCCCTACCCGTGTAGGAAAAAATAGGCTATTTGGAAAGCCATATTGCCAAACTAATATCATAAGCATACATAACTACAATTGGCAATTATTTTACAACCATTTCATATGAAAAATATAACCAATTCATACCTATTCTATCTTTATCAAATAATTCACAACAAAACATATTAATTTATCAACATTCAACACCATATATGCCAAATACCATTTATCAAATTTACCATATTAAAGACATATCATATAAGCTTTCATACTAAGCCAACCATTTCCAACTCAAGCCATATCACATAACTTGATCAAATACCAAAATTCACATCACATTCATTAGTATAAGTAACCATATGATTCAACCTAAAAACTAGCCTATACATGCCATATTTACATCATTTACATAAGTTCCAAAAGTACCAAAAGTCGCCTGGAAGTGTAATAGTAATCTCCGACTTTAACCGAATCGAGCAAGCTTCGGATCTATAAAAAACGGAAAAAAATAGAGTAAGCATTAAGATTAGTAAGCACGTATAATGTAGAATTAAACTTACCAAATGACAATAAGCATTATAACAAATTAAAATTCAACCCATTTGCTCATATTGCCTAATCACTTCACAATTCACAAGTTAGTCATCTAACATTCATATATTCATTCCTTCATAAGGATGAAACCAAACAAATAACATTCATATAACATCATATACTAATTATATAAGTGTCTCATGTATCATATTACTCACATAATTTATGTAATTCATAAATCATAAAATCCATGTAATTCATGTAACTTATAATTCATGTAAATCATATAGCTCTTATATCATATAATCTTCACAAATCATATTGGTATAATGCCTGTTGAACCTACTGAAATATCAAAGCTTACTCGGGCGATACACATTAAGTGTATAAATTGGTAATCCGTCAATTCATCATCATTTCTGCTTTTTCGAGCTATGATCGGTAATCTCCTCCTAAGCTGATAAACAGTAAGCTCCGAAGAGCTAAATGGTAAGCTCTGTAGAGCTAAAACGGTAAGCCCTGAAGAGCTAAAACGGTAAGCTCATACGAGCTATGGTGAGTCTGCAACAAATGCACGAGCTCAACCAAACAGTAACCCTAGTGACATGTCACTTGTATCCTACGACTTTCTACGGTTCAAATGGGGCTTGTTATTTCACGATAAACATTAATATAGGCATTCAAATTTCATTAATTACTTATATTCAATCTACATACATTAATTTCAAATACATACAATTAATTTAAAGTTTGGTTCTAATTATACGAACTTACCTCGAGTTGCTCGGATATCAACTATCGGCTACTCATTAATCTTTTCCTTCCAACCCAAACTTAGCTTATCTTGGTCTATATATTATCAAATTCAACATTTTTAGTAACCATTTAATTCAACTCACACATATTTGGCAAGTTACACATTCGCCTCTATACTTTTTACTACTTTACTACTTAGTCCTTTATACATAAAATGGCAAAATTCACATTTTTAACCACAATCCACCTTACCCGAATTCTATAATACTAGCCCATATTTTCACTTTATTCACATTTCCAACCACAACATTTCTATCTTTCACAATTTAATCCCTAATTCTCATTTTTGTCAAAAATCACTTTATAAAACTTGTATATCTATTAACAAGCATCAATAATCTAACAAGAAACTTCAAAATACCTAAGTATTATATTTAACAATTTTTAAAACGAAGGTATGGGTTAGCTAGATTAAGTTGCAACTAGCTCAAAAACGTAGAAATCATTAAAAACGGATAAAAAACTATACCTAAATTGAAGATTTTAAGGTTGCCGAATGAAAAACCTATTTTTTTATTCTTTTTCCTCTAATTTCGATGGTGTATGAAAGATGAACACCATCTTATTATTATTTAGTTTTTATTTATCTTATTTTATTAACCAATTTACAATTATACCCTTAATAATAAAACATATATAACTTTCATTTAATGACCAAATATGTCCACTCAAGTTTCAAATGGTCAAATAACATAATAAGGACTTCCATATTAATAAACCATAGCTATTTAATACCTTTAAACAATAGTACTCAACTTTCACGCGTTACCGAATTAAGCATTTAACGGAAAAATTTCTTAACGAAACTTTCACCAAATAATTCTATCATGCTGTAAACCTTAATAAAATAATAAAATAAATATTTTGACTTCATATTTATGGTCCTGAAACCACTGTTCCGATTTGACCTAAAAAGGAGCTGTTGCATGAAGTTTTATGATAGTATATGGAAGCTTGATTTTGGGTTAACTTGATTTTTCTTTGAATTTTTGATGAATTTGAGTAAAATGGGCTAAATTGTGAAATTTTTAAATTGAGGGACAAAAATGTGAAAAAATGAAATATTTGGGCTTATATAAACACCATGTATATTCAGTTAAGCAAGTGTGTTGGAAATTTTGTGTATTTTGTGATTTTGTGAATTAAGGACTAAAGTGTCAAAATGTGAAAATGTGAGGGCTAATTTTTAAAATGCCCTAAATATTTATTTTTGGATTGATTTGAATGAATGTGAGCTTGAATAAGTGAAATTTGAATGTGTTTAGATCAAGAACCAAAGAAAACAGAATTAGATCGGGGAAAGTCGAAAGTCGTTGAATAGTTGACTCTTTCGTTCAAATCCGTACGAGGTAAGTCTATACACAAATAAATGTGTTTGTAATAGTTTATTTATGCTTATATGCTATTGAAAAATGATGAATGAATTATTGAATTGAATATGAGATATCTGAGAAAATATCGACAAAGTTTCGACGTCCGAAAAGCCCCGTATGAACCATAGGAATAGTTAGGATACATATGTCATGACATAGGATTCGATATTTGATTTCGTGTAAAACCACGTCTGGGACATTAGCATCGACTTATTATTTACATGTAAGACCATGTCTGGGACATCGACATCGTATTTGATTTCGTGTAAGACCCTATCTAGGACAATGGCATCTATATTTGATTACATGTAAGACCACGTCTGGGACATTGGCATTGTATGAGCTTTTCCAGTTATCTGCGTATCCTTATGATTCCGAACGATTCAATAAGCATTTCAAGAAAAGAATGAATATATGAAATGTGTAACTGAATCAGGTACATTTGAAAGGTATACTATGTTTGAGAATAAAAGGTAAGTACATGTGCAAGTGATGATAAATGATATAAGTATGAGAAATATGCTATAAGAGCAAATGAATTGGGATTATGTCAATTGTATATGAACTATGTAGTAAGTGATAGTATTTGGCCATGAATTACATGAATGGTTTGGTTTATAATTGTGTTATATGATAAGTTTATTTGTATATGGCTCACTAAGCTTTTAAAAGCTTACTTTGTGTCTTTTAACTTTTTTATAGATATCATAGCTACAGGAAGCTTGGAGATCGTTGAGGATCATCACCAAACTATCGAACTTCTTTTTGGTACCTTTTGAAAATGTGAATATTAAAGTATGGCATGTATAGGCTAGAAGTACTTTGATTATGTTTTGTGATGTATACATATTTAGCCATGTGATATGGCTTGGTTTTGGTTTTGATTATGATTTGATTTTGATATAAGAAATGTGATGCAATATGATCAATATGAAGTGTTTATGAATGGCCAAGAGTGTAACACCCCAAACCCAGCCTAGACGTTATGGACGAATCTGGCATGTCACATCAAAGTGTTTTTCGAAATTTGATCTTCAAAGTAAAAATCTGTTACTGAATTTAAAACCTTTTAATATTATTTAACAAAAGTTCTCTTCAAAGCATTTAACTTATTAACCATCAATGTTATTTTAAATTGATTGAAAAAACACGAAAGCTTTTTAAGTCAATGAAGTTTAAAACGCGTGTTTTAGCAAACAAAATTTGTTATAAAAACTCGTCTTTACCTAGACTAGCAGTTTTAAAAAAAAGAAATATAATGCAAAGCCCAATAAAAAATTAAAACCCACAAACTGCCTTATTACAAAATTAAAAACCCAAAAGTGAAATTTAAATTAAATAAAGTCAAATGCAAGATACAGCAGTCGTGTGGCCACCTCCAAGTCCCTCGCGGCACCAAATCGTTTAAGGCTGGGGATTTCCTGTACAGTTGAAAGGAAAGGGTGAGTTTACGAAAACTCAGTGTGTAATCCCAATATTAAATAAACAGTGAATAACGCAGTCTGGGCCTAAGCCTAGATTAGTAACAGTCTGGGCCTGAGCCCTATTCAGTATCAGTACAGTCTGGGCCTTAGCCCTATACAGTATCAGTACAGTGTAATGCAATTATGCATTCCACCCAAATCCAGCCAGCACACTATCCGTACCTACCAACACACCATGTGGGGATATAAATCAACCCAACTAGCCAGCACACCAATAATGCAGCAAAGCTACCAGTAATAATAATGCAGCATAGCTGCCAAAATAGTAAATATGGTAAAGCCACCAGTAACAGTGAATCTGACATAGTCACCAGTACAGTACTTACTACGTATCAAAATCCCAACCCCATGCAGTATGTCGTGTCGTTTATGCAAAGTCATACTCAGTACAATCATACAAATATCATACCTTAAATCCTATAGGGCATTACGGTCATTTTACCCTGCATGGGTATTACGATCATTTTACCCTACAAAGGCATTACGGTCATATTACCCTACAGTGGCATTACGGTCATTTTACCTTATAGGGGCATTACGGTCATTTTACCTTATAGGGGCATTACGGTTATTTTACCTTATAGGGGCATTACGGTCATTTTACCTAATTTAGGGCTTCATATCAGATAACATCCTCTCCGAAGGTCTACTGTTGCCTTGAGCAACACAGATAACCTAATTGATCATAACGATGTAAATGGGCCCAAGGCCCATTACTCGGCCCAAGTGGGCCCACACGCTCGTGCGGCCCATTTAGCCCAAATTTAGTTACGGCTATGTGACCTACATAGCTCAGTCTAATATTTATCACTTACCATGGATTTAATCTGTGTGTGGCCAACGAGCCCATTAGGCCCGCACGGCCCATTTCGGCCCAACGTGGCCCATAACAGCCCATGTCCATAGCAATGCTCGTGGTGGTCTTTTTAGTCTATCGCCCATGATTTGTGGGCTCAATTTACGCCTCGAGCGATCGCACGCTCGTGAGGCCTCAAATGCTGAAGTTTTAGCACTTTGGCTTTTTGGCTCTTACTGATTTACAGTCCAATTAGTGTGGAATACACACTTGTTTATGCAACCGTTCCAAGTTCCTCAAGCGCCCAACCTACATTCAATTCCACGTACAGTTAGTCTTTCATTTGTTAGTGTTCATAAGTACTACATCCCCAAATCAGTACTCCCGCTTACCTTGACCGAAAGTAGTGTGGCTAAATACACATAGATCGATGACTAAAACGACCACATGCTTCTCGCTGGATAACTGCATAAACCATAAATCTTATTAAACAAGACTGCTCATAGGTGTGGCTTAAATCCATGATCAGCAACTCTAAAACAAGGTATCGTATAACCTTTATAGAATAATGAGGAAAATGGTTTTGTTCGCCTCCAAAATACTTGCACTCCACCACTTCTCGTGAGAACCTAGAAACCCAACTTGCATTCCACCACTACTCGTGAGAACCTAGAAACCCAACGGTCGATAAAAGAAACCAACAATCGGTCATCAAAGCACAAGGAAAAAAGGGGTATTTGGCTATAAGAAACAAAATAAGGGAAAACAGGCTTAACTAACAGAAGACGATACAAGACATACCTTATGTTAAGAACTCTTGTAGAAATTGAGTTAATCAACCCGCACCACAGGGCTCAGTAATCAACCAAGAATACCCAATAACAGAGAAAATCGAAGAAAATAGAGAAAGGTAGGGGGACAATTGGCTATTGAAGAAAAAAGAATAAAATCGCGAGGAGGGAGAGCAGCCTAGAAAAATTAGCCAAGATACAGTGGAAATAACAAGAGAGGGAAAAAGGAAGAAAATGGAGAACAAAAAGGGAGCAATCTCGATAGCGTTTGAGGGATGTATTCGGCCAGTATTGGAAGAGAAGCAAAATGCAAAGATTCGGCTAAACAGAGTAAAGAAGAGTGCAAAATCAAAACAACCTCATAGTAAAACACCTTAAAACAAAAAGCTAATTTTGGCTTCAGAGAGAAAAATACCAACGCAAGGAAAAATCGAAGTGTAACACCCCGAACCCGAGACCTACACCGGAGTCGGACACGAGATGTTAACAAACTTTGAAAAATTTTTCCAGACACTGCCCAGTCTGAGTACTAGTCGCTTCAAAAATCATATCTTGAGTTTCACAACTCGAAAATCAGTTTTGTGATTTTTCCCTGAAACTAGACTCATGTCCTCACCTATGTATTTTTTTCTAGAATTTTTGGTCAGGCCAATTAGTACAGTTTATTAGTAAAAGTCTCCCATGTTACAGGGGTCGACTACACTGACCTTTTCCCATTACGACTTGGATATCTCTCTGCACAGAGCTTCAATACTGATGCCGTTTGTTTCTATGGAAACTAGACTCATAGAGGAATCCAAACATATATGGTATGACCCCTAATTATCTCTGGTCAATTTATAGTGAATTTCCAAAGGCGGAACAGGGAATCCAGAAACTGTTCTGGCCCTGTTTCACAAGAACCCGAATATCTCTTACTGTACTGTTCATATGATTGTTTCGTTACTTCCATATGAAAGTAGATTCATCAAGGTTCGATTATATAATTTATTCACTATTTAATTCCATTCCTACTATTTTTAGTGATTTTCCAAATCTACGTCACTGCTGCTGTCAGCATCTACCTTTAAGGTAGGCTTTACCTATTTCATGGTTCAACTAGCCCTTTTTGCATACATAGCACAATTTATGAAAGTGATTAACCATCCCCGTGGCCAATCCTTGTCAAGCATATCCACACTAAATGATTATAACATTATACTTAAACACATATAAGCCATTTTCACATGGCTATCCAAAACTTATACATCACATAAAGTACTCGAAAAACAACAATGGGTCGTCCTATACATGCCATATCAAAATTCAACCAAAAGAGTACCCATAAGAGCCTTTGATAGTGTGGGCGACTTCGACTTCAAGATCCCGAGTCCGATAGCTGGAGAACCAAAAATCTATAAAACAGAGGAGCAGTGTAACGAGTAAGCAATTTATGCTTAGTAAGTTTGAGCAAGGAATTCCAGCAAAAACAAAGAATGACACACATTTGGCTAAATGGAATATTTCATAATACGCAATTTACCGATATCAAACTTGCTTCACAACATTAACAATCCTTATGTACATACACAATAGACTAACTTAGCCGAAGGCCGGTAGCTCGTTTATCAACTGAGCAAACATTTATTTGTAAGGGCTCGATTAAATTCAACACATACGTAACATATCCCCATATTGGGATGTTTTTCGAGTATTCGCTGGAATTTTACAGCAAGCTCATTCATTACCAAATCACGTACCTTCGGGATTTAACCGGATATAGCTCCTCGTTCAAATGCCTTCGGGACATAGCCCGATTTTAGTAACTCACACAATGCCTTCGGGACATAACCCGGATTTAACAACTCGCACGAATGCCTTCGGGACTTAACCCGGATTTAACAACTCGCACGAATGCCTTCGGATCTTAGTCCGGATATATTCACTTAGCACAAAGCCTTCGGGACTTAGCCCGGACAGCATTCAATTAATCATGCACATCTAACAATAATTCATGGCACATTCATATTTCATTTTCATTTGCGAAACTCAAACACAAGGCACATATCATCCTTGCATATTCGGCTCAATAGCCTCACATAGAGCATGATTTAATCACATCGTAATTTAAGCTCTCTTACTCAAGAACTTACCTCGGGTGTTGTCGAACGATTCCGCTAGCTATTCAACCACTTTTTCCTTCCCTTTATCGGATTTATTTCCCCTTTGCTCTTGAGCTTAACCAAACAAATAAATTGATTTCATCATTTAGGCATCAAAAAGATGAACACAAGGCACTTAGCCCATATTTATACATTAGACATTAAAGTCTCATACATGCAAAAATCATGCATCAACACAACATATTAGCTAATTTCTTTCCCCTTGGCCGAATATGCATGTCTATTTTTGGGGTCGATCTCAACACTTAATACACACATATACACACACTAGTAAAGCATCCTCCCCCCTTTTCATCGATTTAACACATGCATTGCTCATCAACATGCAAAGTTGCATTCGGCCTTAGCACACATCTTGCTAGCCGATTCTTCTCCATTTAGCAACCAATGCACATATGTGCTCACACAAAAATGCTAAAAAGGAGGTTCAAGAATCATCAAGCCATCATCACATGCATCATTAACAAGCTTCATATTTTGCATGCAATGGCATTAACACAACCTCCACCTAGGCCGAATCTTAACTCATCCTCATGCCTCATCACCACAACATCAAACACCAACCAAGAATGATGCATCCATGGTCAAGTGCCAATTCCATCACATAGCAAGATTTAGACCATGGGCCAAGTAGAACTCAAGCTAACAACTAAAACATGCATGCATCTCATGGAACATCATCAAACATACCTTAGCCTAGCTACATGCATGGCCGAATCTCTTCACCTTTCTTCTTCTTTCCTCCTTAAAATTTTTGGCCAAGGATGAACCAAAGGATGAGAAAATTTTTCTTTGTTTTTCTTTCTAGTTTCGGCAAGCATGAAGATGAGAAAAGGATGAACAAAATTCTCTCCTTTCTCTTCTTTAGCTCACGGCAATGGGGGGGGGACAAACAACTACACACACATTTTTGTTTTGTATTCACCATACTCCTTTTTATTATTTTATTTGTTTTATCCCAACATTTTATGACACAAATTAACATATCTTATTTGTGCCATACTCATGCCATAATTTCCATAAAATAAATTGCACAATTGTGCATCATGCCCATCATGGCCGGCCACTACTAGTAGGGGGGAAATTTGACATGCAAGTCCCCCCCTTTGTCCACATGCACTAATAGGTCCTCACACATTGACCTATCACATTTTAGAATTTTCTCACATAAGTCCTATTAACTAAATTCACATGAAATCAACCAAATTGAAGCTTGAAATTTTCACACATTCATAATTACATATTCTAGACAATAAGTATCACATTCAAACATTTTGGTGACTCGGTTTAGCGGTCCCGAAACCACTTCCCGACTAAGGTCAACTTTGGGCTGTCACAACTCTCCCCCACTTAAGAAATTTTCGTCCCCGAAAATCTTACCGGTAAATAGGTTTGGGTATCGTTCTTTCATCGAGCTCTCGGTCTCCCAAGTAGCTTCCACGATCCCATGTTTGAGCCATAACACCTTTACTAGCGGAACTCTTTTGTTTCGCAACTCCTTCACTTCACGAGCTAGGATACGCATCGGTTCTTCTTCATAGCTCATGTCGACTTGAATTTCAACCTCTGATGGGCTAATTATGTGCGATGGATCAGATCGATAGCGTCGAAGCATCAAAACATGAAAGACGTCATGAATCTTTTCAAGCTCCGGGGGCAAAATCAATCTATACGCAACCGGACCAACTCGTTCGGAGATTTCGTACGGCCCAATGAATCTTGGGCTCAACTTGCCCTTACGGCCGAACCTGAGTATCTTTTTCCAAGGTGAAACCTTAAGGAACACTTTGTCTCCCACCTAATACTCGATGTCTTTTCGTTTCAAATCTGCGTACGACTTCTGACGATCCGTGGCTACCTTTAGACTTTCACGGATTACCTTTACTTTCTGTTCAGCATCTTTAATCAAATCAACTCTGAAAATTTTACTTTCACCGAGCTCGGTCCAAAACAATGGTGTACGGCATTTACGACCGTACAAAGCCTCGTAAGGTGCCATCTTAATACTTGATTGAAAACTATTGTTGTAAGCGAATTCAATCAAAGGTAAATACCGTTCCCATGAACTACTGAACTCGAGGATGCAACATCTCAACATATCCTCAAGTATCTGAATTACCCGCTCGGATTGACCATCGGTTTGGGGGTGAAAAGCAGTGCTAAAATGCAGCTTGGTACCCAGAGCTTCTTGCAATTTCTTCCAAAATCGTGAGGTGAATCTCGGATCTCTATCCGACACGATAGAAACAGGTACCCCGTGTAATCTCACAATTTGATAAACGTACAATTCAGCTAGTTTCTCCAATGAAAAATCCGTACTTACGGGGATGAAATGAGCCGACTTAGTCAGTCTATCAACAATAACCCATATCGCATCCTTCTTACTTGCTGACAAGGGCAGTCCGGACACAAAGTCCATTGTGACTCGATCCCATTTCCACTCGGGTATCATGATCGGCTGGAGTAATCCTGAAGGCACTTGATGTTCCGCTTTCACTTGTTGACATATTAAACATCTCGAAACAAAGTCGGAGATGTCCCGTTTCATACCATGCCACCAAAATTGACGTTTCAAATTGTTGTACATTTTCGTACTCCCCGGGTGAATTGACATTCGGCTACAATGGGCTTCGTTCAGAATCATCGAAATGAGTTCTGAATTCCTTGGAACACACAAACGATTTCTGAACCTCAAACAATCATCATCATCAATTTGAAACTCCGATTCCTCGTTCGGAAAACACTTAGCCCGTTTTGCAACCAATTCATCATCGACTTTCTGAGCTTCACGAATTTGGTGAGTCAATAATGGTTTAGCTTTTAATTCAGCTACTAACACACTGTCTGGTAGAACAGACAAATGCACGTTCATCGCTCGTAAAGCAAACAATGACTTCCAGCTTAAGGCGTCCGCAACCACGTTAGCCTTTCCCGGGTGGTAATCAATGACAAGCTCGTAATCTTTCAACAACTCAAGCCAACGTCTTTGTCGCAGATTCAAGTCTCGTTGAGTCATCAAATATTTGAGACTTTTGTGGTCCGAAAATACATGGCACTTCTCACCAAACAGATAATGTCGCCATATTTTTAAAGCAAACACGATGGCAGCTAGTTCGAGATCATGGGTCGGATAATTCCTCTCGTGTGGCTTCAATTGTCTCGACGCATAGGCCACGACTCGACCTTCTTGCATCAATACGCAACCCAACCCAAGTAGGGATGCGTCACTATAAATGACAAACTCTTTACCTGATTCGGGTTGCACCAAAATTGGAGCTTCAGTCAAATGAGTTTTCAGTTGGTCGAAACTTTTCTGACATTTCTCCGTCCACTCGAACTTAACATCCTTTTGAAGTAGCTTCGTCATTGGTGTGGCTATCATCGAGAAACCTTTCACAAATCGTCGGTAATAACCGGCGAGCCCCAAAAAGCTCCGAACTTCAGTAACATTTCTCGGAGGTTTCCAGTCAAGTATGGCTGAAATTTTGTTCGGGTCAACTCGAATACCCGACGCGGATACCACATGACCCAAGAAGCTAACCTCTCTTAACCAGAACTCACACTTACTGAACTTAGCATATAACTGCTTATCCCGCAAAATTTGCAGCACTAGCCTCAGATGCTCAGCATGTTCGGTCTCGTCTATTGAATAGACCAAAATGTCATCAATGAACACCACTACGAACCGATCCAAATACGGTCTGAAGATCCGATTCATCAAATCCATAAATACTGCAGGGGCATTAGTGAGCCCAAACGGCATCACTAAGAATTCGTAGTGACCATATCTCGTTCTGAAGGCAGTTTTGGGAATATCTGAATCTCGAATTCGCAACTGATAATAGCCCGATCTCAAATCTATTTTTGAGAACACTGAGGCTCCCTTCAGTTGGTCGAACAAATCATCGATGCGCGGCAACGGATATTTGTTCTTTATCGTCACTTTATTCAGCTGACGATAGTCAATGCACAACCTCATGGTTCCGTCCTTCTTTTTCACGAACAATACTGGTGCACCCCAAGGTGAGAAACTTGGTCGAGCGAAACCTCTATCCGTCAGTTCTTGCAACTGAGCTTTCAACTCCTTTAACTCGGTTGGTGCCATACGATACGGAGCTATCGAAATCGGCGTAGTCCCAGGTACAAGCTCAATACCAAACTCTACCTCCCGAACAGGTGGTAAACCCGGTAATTCTTCCAGAAAAACATCCGGGTATTCACAAACCACCGGCACAGATTCGGGTTTCTTTTCTAATTCTTTGTCACCAAGTACATACGCAAGGTATGCTTCGCACCCTTTTCTTACATATTTCTGTGCCAACATTGCTGATATTACAGCTGGCATCCCCTCCATGTCCGCAGACTCAATTCGGACTACTTCGTTATTTGCGCACCTCAAATCAATAGTCTTGCTCTTGCAATTCACAATCGCATCATGCGCGGTCAACCAATCCAAACCAAGGATAACATCAAATTCATCAAACGGCAAAAGCATCAAGTCCGCTGGAAAACAGGAACCTCGAATTTCCAGGGGACATTTCTTACACACTTTGTCGACAAGCACGTAACGACCCAAGGGATTTGACACCCGAATTACGAACTCAGTAGACTCAATAGGTAAAGTCTTACTGGATGCTAAGGTTTCACATATGTAAGAATGAGTAGAACCGGGGTCAATCAAAGCAATTACATTAGTATCAAAGAGAGTGAATGTACCGGTAATAACATCAGGCGAAGAAGCATCCTCGCGGGCACGTATAGCATAAGCTCTAGCAGGCGCACGGGCTTCGGATCTGGTTATATCATCTCTAGATCCTCTCTGACCACCACTAGCATTGCCCATATTTCCAGATGGTCTACCTCGAGCAGTGGTAGCACCCGGTCTCCCACTCTGATTTGCATTCTGTCCCGAGAACCTCGGGCAATCTTTAATGAAGTGGTCAACTGATCCGCATTTGTAACAGGAGCGGTCAGGAAATCTACAACTCCCCGAATGCCATTTACCGCAATATCGGCATTTCGTCCTGTCTCGACGTTCATTCCCAACACTGGCGACCGAAGTGCCTCGTGTACCCACAGGGGGTCGATCACGATCTCGTCCAAAAAGGCCCGAAGTGCCTCTAAACTGGCCCGCATCATCTCAAAATCTCTTCGATGTCTGTTGAAGAGACCTTCCCGAGGATCTTTTACGAAACTCTCCAGTTCCCTCATCAACTCTTTGCTTTTCTTTTCTAAGCTCTTCGGCTTTACAAGCTCGTTCAACAAGTACCACGAACTCTCGTATTTCAAGAACGCCAACGAACATTTTTATATCTTCATTCAGCCCATCCTCGAAGCGTTTACACATAATAGCTTCGGACGAAACACATTCCCGAGCGTATTTGCTAAGTCTAACAAATTTTCGCTCGTAATCAGTAACCGACATGGAGCCTTGCTTAAGCTCAAGAAATTCCTTCCATTTTTGATCAACAAATCTCTGACTGATATACTTTTTCTGAAACTCAGTTTGGAAAAACTCCCAAGTTACTTGCTCTCGGGCACAATAGAAGTCAGAGTACTCCACCAATAGTAGGCAGAATCACGTAGCAAGGAGATAGCACACTTTAGGCATTCATCGGGTGTACAAGATAGCTCATCGAGTACCCGGATAGTGTTGTCCAACCAAAATTCAGCTTGCTCGGCATCATCGCTATCCATAGCCTTAAATTCAGTAGCCCCATGTTTTCGGATTCTGTCAACTGGGGGCTTATTTGACCTTATTTGGTCCGTTACCGGTGGTATTGTAGGTGCGGGGGTAGTATTTATTGGGAATGGAGGTTGTGGAACAGCCATATTAGTTCGAATGTATTGGTTAAACCAATCATTCATCACGCTATAGAATGCTTGTCTAGCTTCATCATTCGGATTACTAGCATTAGGTTGAGAGTCTGCCGGCACTGTCCCTTGTGCGGGAGCAGGCGCTACACTCTCAAGATCATCAGCTACCTCTCGGTCACGATCGGGATCCATTACTATAAATAAACACATTTACAATTGTCAGAAATCACCACACTATCAAGTAATCACATAAAATGGCATGTATAGCTAGACCCAAAACATTACGGTAGTCCTAGAATCGACTAAACCGTAGCTCTGATACCAATAAAATGTAACACCCCGAACCCGAGACCGACACCGGAGTCGGACACGAGATGTTAACAAACTTTGAAAAATTTTTCCAGACACTGCCCAGTCTGAGTACTAGTCGCTTCAAAAATCATATCTTGAGTTTCACAACTCGAAAATCAGTTTTGTGATTTTTCCCTGAAACTAGACTCATGTCCCCACCTATGTATTTTTTCTAGAATTTTTGGTCCGGCCAATTAGTATAGTTTCTTAGTCAAAGTCTCCCATGTTACAGGGGTCGACTACACTGACCTTTTCCCATTACGACTTGGATATCTCTCTGCACAGAGCTTCAATACTGATGCCGTTTGTTTCTATGGAAACTATACTCAGAGAGGAATCCATACATATATGGTATGACCCCTAATTATCTCTGGTCAATTTATAGTGAATTTCCAAAGGCGGAATAGGGAATCCAGAAACGGTTCTGGCCCTGTTCCACAAGAACCCAAATATCTCTTACTGTACTGTTCATATGATTGTTTCGTTACTTCCATATGAAAGTAGATTCATCAAGGTTCGATTACATAATTTATTCACTATTTAATTCCATTCCTACTATTTTTAGTGATTTTCCAAATCTACGTCACTGCTGCTGTCAGCATCTACCTTTAAGGTAGGCTTTACCTATTTCATGGTTCAACTAGCCCTTTTTGCATACATAGCACAATTTATGAAAGTGATTAACCATCCCCGTGGCCAATCCTTGTCAAGCATATCCACACTAAATGATTATAACATTATACTTAAACACATATAAGCCATTTTCACATGGCTATCCAAAACTTATACATCACATAAAGTACTCGAAAAACAACAATGGGTCGTCCTATACATGCCATATCAAAATTCAACCAAAAGAGTACCCATAAGAGCCTTTGATAGTGTGGGCGACTTCGACTTCAAGATCCCGAGTCCGATAGCTGGAGAACCAAAAATCTATAAAACAGAGGAGCAGTGTAACGAGTAAGCAATTTATGCTTAGTAAGTTTGAGCAAGGAATTCCAGCAAAAACAAAGAATGACACACATTTGGCTAAATGGAATATTTCATAATACGCAATTTACCGATATCAAACTTGCTTCACAACATTAACAACCCTTATGTACATACACAATAGACTAACTTAGCCGAAGGCCGGTAGCTCGTTTATCAACTGAGCGAACATTTATTTGTAAGGGCTCGATTAAATTCAACACATACGTAACATATCCCCATATTGGGATGTTTTTCGAGTATTCGCTGGAATTTTACAGCAAACTCATTCATTACCAAATCACGTACCTTCGGGATTTAACCGGATATAGCTCATCGTTCAAATGCCTTCGGGACATAGCCCGGTTTTAGTAACTCACACAATGCCTTCGGGACATAACCCGGATTTAACAACTCGCACGAATGCCTTCGGGACTTAACCCGGATTTAACAACTCGCACGAATGCCTTCGGATCTTAGTCCGGATATATTCACTTAGCACAAAGCCTTCGGGACTTAGCCCGGACAGCATTCAATTAATCATGCACATCTAACAATAATTCATGGCACATTCATATTTCATTTTCATTTGCGAAACTCAAACACAAGGCACATATCATCCTTGCACATTCGGCTCAATAGCCTCACATAGAGCATGATTTAATCACATCGTAATTTAAGCTCTCTTACTCAAGAACTTACCTCGGGTGTTGTCGAACGATTCCGCTAGCTATTCAACCACTTTTTCCTTCCCTTTATCGGATTTATTTCCCCTTTGCTCTTGACCTTAACCAAACAAATAAATTGATTTCATCATTTAGGCATCAAAAAGATGAACACAAGGCACTTAGCCCATATTTATACATTAGACATTAAAGTCTCATACATGCAAAAATCATGCATCAACACAACATATTAGCTAATTTCTTTCCCCTTGGCCGAATATGCATGTCTATTTTTGGGGTCGATCTCAACACTTAATACACACATATACACACACTAGTAAAGCATCCTCCCCCCTTTTCATCGATTTAACACATGCATTGCTCATCAACATGCAAAGTTACATTCGGCCTTAGCACACATCTTGCTAGCCGATTCTTCTCCATTTAGCAACCAATGCACATATGTGCTCACACAAAAATGCTAAAAAGGAGGTTCAAGAATCATCAAGCCATCATCACATGCATCATTAACAAGCTTCATATTTTGCATGCAATGGCATTAACACAACCTCCACCTAGGCCGAATCTTAACTCATCCTCATGCCTCATCACCACAACATCAAACACCAACCAAGAATGATGCATCCATGGTCAAGTGCCAATTTCATCACATAGCAAGATTTAGACCATGGGCCAAGTAGAACTCAAGCTAACAACTAAACATGCATGCATCTCATGGAACATCATCAAACATACCTTAGCCTAGCTACATGCATGGCCGAATCTCTTCACCTTTCTTCTTCTTTCCTCCTTAAAATTTTTGGCCAAGGATGAACCAAAGGATGAGAAAATTTTTCTTTGTTTTTCTTTCTAGTTTCGGCAAGCATGAAGATGAGAAAAGGATGAACAAAATTCTCTCCTTTCTCTTCTTTAGCTCACGGCAATGGGGGGGACAAACAACTACACACACATTTTTTTTTGTATTCACCATACTCCTTTTTATTATTTTATTTGTTTTATCCCAACATTTTATGACACAAATTAACATATCTTATTTGTGCCATACTCATGCCATAATTTCCATAAAATAAATTGCACAATTGTGCATCATGCCCATCATGGCCGGCCACTACTAGTAGGGGGGAAATTTGACATGCAAGTCCCCCCTTTGTCTACATGCACTAATAGGTCCTCACACATTGACCTATCACATTTTAGAATTTTCTCACATAAGTCCTATTAACTAAATTCACATGAAATCAACCAAATTGAAGCTTGAAATTTTCACACATTCATAATTACATATTCTAGACAATAAGTATCACATTCAAACATTTTGGTGACTCGGTTTAGCGGTCCCGAAACCACTTCCCGACTAGGGTCAACTTTGGGCTGTCACACGAAGCCAAGGTCCCCAGCAATAGACTGCTTCCAAAAAATGTAGAAAGAAATCCCTGATAGCCTAATGTATTGATAAACGCCAAATTATACATAGTTTTACCCCAAATACATAGCATATTTATGGATGTTTACTACTAGATTTGTATATTTTGGTTCTCTTAATCCGGTTATTTCATGTTTTGTACTCAGGAGAGCACCAAGAGTCAAAAAGAGCCAAAAACGAGAAAAAAAAGTGAAAAAACAGACCAAATCGAGAAGATGACATGACCTAAGCCTTGCCACACGAGCATCTCACATGCCCGTGGCCTTCGGGTCTGTCAACCAAGGTTTTCACGATTCATATAGCCTGACCATTGAGCCCACACGGCCGTGTGCAATTTAATGGATCAAACACGGCCTGGAAATCACGTCACACGGTCGTGGCACACAGGCATGTCCCTTTTTCAAACAGTTGTATTTTACATAGAAAAGGATACTTAGGGAGGAAGAAAGTTAATCTGAAGCCTATATAAACACCCTAAGTGTGACCTAATAAGGGGGCCTCTTCTAGAACTTTTCTGGAATACAGAACCACATGCCAGGAATTGCTTGAAGGAAGCCAGATGATCCATCCCAAAAGTCGGAGCTACTCCAATACTGAAGATCTCTCTCAGAATTCCTTCAGGAATTTTGGAGTTTTCTTCATGTTTTTTTATTTTTATACCTTTGAGATGTACTCTTATTTCATTATGAACTAAACCCTTTAGATACCTAAGGGGGATAAACCCTATGATGGATCTTATTATTATTACCTGAACTGTATGATAAATACTTGATTTGTTCTTAATTATGTGTTCTTAAAGCTTCAGTTAATATTTCGGGTATTAATTCATGATTTGATGTGCTTATGCAGAGGAGGAATAGACCCTGCCTAAGAGTAGATTTGGCATAATTAAGCAGAGTTGATCGAATGCCTAGAAATAAGGTTATGAGATTTTTCCAGATTAGAGTGAAACCTAATATGGGAGTCCATAAAGTGATTTACTGCTTCCCTAGGAGTTTTAATTAAGAAAGAAATTTTGATTAATTCAACTGAGGGTTAGACGTTATTAGTCTCGAAAGGGATAATAACATAGGTTAGGGAATCTCACGGATCAAGTCAAGTGACTAAATCGTCTGGTTCAAAGTCAGATAACAAGTGAAATCTAGATGGATTCTGTGACAGCCCTAATGTGACCCTAGTCGGAAAGTGGTTTCGGGACCACAAAACCGAGTCATAAAAATAATTAACTGTTATTTTCTATGTTTATTGTGCATGAACATACATATGTGAAAATTTCATACTTTAATTTTGTCAATTATATATGAAATTATTAAATAGGACTTGTGTGAGAAAAATGAAAAGTGGTTGGCAAATTTTTAAGATGGTATATAATGAAAGTATTAAAAGGAAGGGTTTTGCATGTCAAATTAACCATTTTGTTATTAGTGGCCGGCCATGTTGTAAGTTAGTATAAAATTTATGAATTTTATTTTAGCATTTTCCATTATTAAATGGCTTTAAAATATAGAATAATAATAGTTAAAGGAAGGAAATGGGTGAAAGAAACAAAGTCTTTATTCTTGTTTCTTCTTGGCCGATTCTAAGGGGGAAAAGGGAGCAACCATTCGGTGATTCTAAGCCAAAAATAAGCTCAAGGGCAAGGGGGATCAAAGTTGGATCGGGGAAAAGAGAAAGCAATAGAGTAATCAATCCACAACCGTTCCAATATATCGAGGTAAGTCTTTGAGTAACGGAACTTAGTTTATGATTTTATAGGTATCATATAAAAGCATAGTAGATAAGTTGTGATCTTATGGTTCTATATAAATTACATAGTGAAACAAATGATTTTTATTTTATATGACTTGGAGCTGAATGGTTAAAGAATTCATGTGGAATAACGAAATGAAATCGTATTACGTGTATATAGCTATTGAGCCGTAAGAGTAAGGGTTGATAAGCATGTGGAACTTGTTTTCTTGTAATGCTAATGGGTTATGATATATATATGTGCATAGCATTCGTGCGGGTTATTATAACCGGGTTAAGTCCCGAAGGCATTCGTGCGGGTTATTATAACCGGGTTAAGTCCCGAAGGCATTCGTGCGGGTTATTATAACCGGGTTAAGTCCCAAAGGCATTCGTGCCAGTTATTATAACCGGGTTAAGTCCCGAAGGCATTTGTGCGGGTTATTATAACCGGGTTAAGTCCCGAAGGCATTCGTGCTGGTTGTTACATCCGAGCCAAATTTCGAAAGTATTTATGTTTGGAAAGGTGCGATTCTGTCGTAATAATTCCGATTAATGTGCTCATAATCCCTAATATCACCAGGTATGGATCGTATATACATTGGAAAAAATTTTGTATAGTATAAGTTGTGATTATGTAATCGAATAATGCTCTTTCGGCCATTCCTTAGGGTTATATGAAGTCTATAGCTCACTCGAGTTACATGAAATTGATTCAAATGAAATTTAGTTAAGTTTGACTTCGAATGTGTAAACATATTCATAGAAGTGTAAATTAAAATGAATATGTGATCTTGTGCATAGACATTTATTTATCCTTATGAATGCTATTTCTTTTGTGTTTCTGTTTCAAATGATTTCCTTACTTATAAGCTTACTAAGCATCGAAACGCTTACTCTGTTGTTTAAATTCTTTGTATTATAGAGTTTGTTCGTCAGCTATCGGACTCGGAAGTGTCAAAGTCGAAGTCATCCACACTATCTAAGCCCCTTTTTGGTACTCTTTTAGTTGAACTTTGATAATGGCATGTATAGGACTGACCTTTGTTGTTAATTAAGTATCTTTTAGTAATGTATATTCGTATAGCCATACGAAAATGGCTTGTATATTTTGAGTATAGCATTATAATCATTATATATATATGGTCTTATGATATGGTTATTGAGTGGTATGGAAATGCTTGGTAATGATTAGCCATTGGAATGGCTAATCATGATCATATTTGGTGCTATGTATGTCAAATTGCTAGCTAATCCATGGAAACCATGAAATAGGTAAAATTTACCACAAAATAGATTCAGACAGCAGTAGTAACGTGAATTTGAAAAATCACTAAAAATAGTAGAAATGGAATTAAATAATGAATAAGTTATGGAATCGAAGCTTGATGAGTCTATTTTCATATGGAAGAAGAAAAACAGGTATATGAGCTATATTTTATGAGATGTGCAAATTTTTGTGAAACAGGGCTAGAGCGATTTCTGGATCCCCTGTTATGACTTTGGAAATTCACCATAAATTTTAAAAAGATAATTATAAGTCATGATTTATATGTACAGATTCAGTATTGAGTCTAGTTTTATTAGAGATAAACGGAATAGTCATTGAAGCTCTGTACAGGGAGATATCTAATTCGTAATACACAAAGGTTAGAGTAGTCGAACCCTAAAACAGGGGAGACTTTAACTAATAAACTGTACTAATTGGCCTAACCAAAAATTCTGGAAAACAATTAGTCGATAGATGTATGAGTCTAGTTTTAGGAAAAATTTTCAGAACTAGATTTCGAGTTTTGGAACTCAAGATATGATTTTTAAAGCGACTGTGATGCAGTTAGCCAGCTTGTCTGGAAATTTTAAAATGAATTAAGTCCGTTAACACCTCGTGTTCGACTCCGGCAACGGTCTCGGGTACGGGGCGTTACAGATTCCTCCTTGGGTGTCGTCTTTATCAATTGCTTTTCTTCAAGTCTTTTTCCAAATTTTCTCTTTACTTTAATTAAATTAGTTAATTAGTTTAGATAATTAGTTTAATAAACAAACCCTTTTATTCTTAGGCTAGATAATAAAAGATAGTTATTACTAGTACTCTTAATTCCCTTGGGTACGATATCCCGGTCTTGCCATTACTATACTATTGTTCGATAGGTGTGCTTGCCTTTTCATCGTGATAATAGTTAGTCTAGGTTTGATCTTCTTTATAAATATTTATTACTTGTTACAAATCACGCGATCAAGTTTTTGGCGACGTTGCCGGGGAATCGAAATATTAGGAGCACTAAATTTTTATTACTTTAGCCATTTATTTTTCTTGTTATTATTATTATTTATTAATTTACTTATTTTTTTTTTTCTCTTGGCAGGTTCTTATAGTTTATGACTAGAAGAAACCCGTCAGGACCATTACTTTTTGACGAAGAAATTGATCGCACAGTCTGTAGAAATCAAAGAGAAATAAGGCGTAGCTTACGATACACAGAGAACAAGCAAGAAGGCGATACTCAACCCCCAACCGATGAGATGGCTGAAAACCAAGGCAATCAGCTACCTCTTGCAATTATGGCTAATCAAAATCCTGCTCCATGTACTATGTATGATTATGCTAAACCTTCTTTAACAGGAACTGAATCTAGCATAGTTAGACCTGCTGTATCTGCAAATACTTTTGAATTAAAACCTAACACTATTCAGATGATACTGCAGTTTGTTCAGTTTGATGGTTTGTAGGATGAAGATCCTAACGCTCACTTAGCGAACTTTCTAGAATTTTGCGATACATTTAAAATCAATGGCATTTCTGATGATGCCATACGTCTTCGGTTGTTTCCATTTTCACTGAGAAACAAAGCAAACAGTGGTTGAACTCGTTACCACGAGGGTCTATAACTACTTGGGAACAAATGACCGAGAAATTTTTACTAAAATATTTTCCACCGGCCAAAACGGCTAAATTACGTAATGATATCTCTTCTTTTGTGCAGATGGATTTAGAAACAATTTACGATGCATGGGAGAGATACAAGGACTTACTGAGAAGGTGCCCTCACCATGGGTTACCGCTTTGGCTTCAAGTACAAACATTCTACAATGGCTTGAATCCCTCGACTCGGCAAATGGTTGACGCACCTGCTGGCGGAACCATCAACAATAAAACACCGGAAGATGCCTATGAATTTATAGAGGAGATGTCACTGAATAACTATCAGTGGCAAGTTATGAGGACAAAGCCAACGAAAACAATCGGCGTTTATAACATCGATTCAGTCACCATGCTCTCTAATCAGGTAGAACTTCTCAATAAAAAGATTGACGATTTACTTGGTTCCATGCAAGTACATCCAGTAATGAGGTGTGACTCAAGTGGCGGAGGTTTGCATACAGAATACCAACCCTTCAATCCTACAACTAAAGAAAAATAAGTCAACTATATGGGTAACAATACCTTCTGATCTCAAAATAACCCATACAGTAATACTTATAATGCAAGTTGGAGGAACCACCCAAATTTCTCCTGGAGTGGTCAAGGGAATCAAAAGCCACAGAATCCTCAGGGTTTTCAACAGCCACCTTATCAACAAGAGAGGAAACCAAACCTTGAATATATGCTTTCTAAATTTATCTCGGTGTCAGAAACCCATTTCCAAAATACCAAGACAGCACTTAAGAATCAACAAGCATCGATCCGAGGACTCGAAACTCAGATAGGCCAACTATCCAAACTAATCTCCGAACGACCACAAGGTAGCTTACCAAGTAATACTGAACCTAATCCGAGGGAACACCTCAATGCAATTAGTACTCAAAATAAGGAAGGATTCATTGCCCTGGAGCCAAAATTATAGCAAGACAACGCGATGAACAAAGGTCGAGAAGAGGTAAACGACGATGATCCCAAACAGGTAAGTACGTATTATGAACCTCGTGTGCCATATCCTAAAGCGATGATGAAGGACAAAACAAAAGAACAATTCGGTAAGTTTGTCAAACTCTTAAAGAAATTAAATATTAACTTACCATTTATTGGAGTTCTGTTGCAGATGCCCAACCCAGCAAAATTCTTAAAGGAACTTCTGAGCAATAAAAGAAAATTAGACACTACATCGCATGTGGAACTCAATGCAGTCTGCTCAGCTATTCTAAAGAATAAGCTACCTAACAAATTGAAAGATCTAGGAGTTTTACAATTCATTGCTTAATTGGTAGTTTATCTGTGAATAATGCTTTAGCTGATCTAGGGGCAAGTATAAATGTTATGCTGTCTAAAATGTTTAAACGACTAGGTGTCGATAAACCTAAACAGACTAGGATGAGCATACAATTGGCTGACAAAACAGTTAGATTTCCTAAAGGTATTATTGAATATGTTCTCATTAAAATTGATAAACTTATTTACCCAGTAGACTTTGTCATCTTAGATATGGATGAGGATAACGAGGTACCTTTAATTTTAGGACGACCCTTTTTAGCAACTGCCAGAACCATTATTAATGTAGGCACAGGAGAGCTAACACTTCGTGTAGGAGATGACGCAGTAATAATCCATTCAGTCAAAACCTCTAAGACTCAAGATAATGCTATGAAACTTGTCGATGACAAAACTAATATTCAATCGTTTTTACAGGAACCTCCTCGAACCAAGACAACGGAGACAGAGCACTATTATCAAGTAGCGAACAAAGACACCCATGAGGAACGAAGGTTTCAAATAGAGGAGCTAGATGAATAGCGAGCACAAAAATCGAGAACACATGATAAACCGAGACTACGCCAAAACAAGCCCGATACCTCTCCTAATCAACTTAAGGTTGGTGATAAAGTCTTACTAGATGCCACAGATCCCCACATTGTCACAACAACACCAAATGAGGAAATCCCTCTTACGGTACTCAGTATTTTTCTATTCGGTACGGTGGAGGTTAGTCATCCCAAGTTCGACACTTTTAAGGTAAACAACACCCGATTAAAACCTTATTTTAAGATTGACAGCAGGAATGAGGAGTATGAACTCCTCAAACCACCATGATCATTCAACGGAGAGGTAAGTCGAGCTTAGACTATAAATAAGCGCTTCTCAGGAGACAACCCGAGCACTAACATATTTTGATTTCTTTATTTTTAAATTCTAACACTTTGAATCATTAACTTAATCTTTGAATTGCAAAGTTTTTTAGCACACACAGCAAGGCACATGGGCGTGCCTAAAGCCATGGCCAAACAGAGAAGAGACACGGCCGTGCGATATGGCCGTGTTGAAGCAGGACATGATTTCCCCAAACCACGGGGTGCGATACATCCCCACGGCCGTGCGACATGGCCGTAGATGAACTTGATAGGAGGCCACGGGCGTGGGAATGGAAAACCATGGGCGTGCCAGAGACAAGGCTCGATTCTATTTCTTCGAGACGGGCGTGAGACACACTCGTGCCTTTCAGCCGTGTACAACAATACACAGGCATGCTACCATAACACACGGGCGTGGGAGAAGCGAACAAAGCAAGGCACGACCGTGCAACATGGCTGTGTTTGACTCACGCCTAAGACACACAGGCGTGGGATAGTAGCCAGGCACGACCAAACTCGAAAAATTCAAAAAACACGGGCTCATCCTCAAAGAACACGGGTGTGGGCTTAGGCCTTGTGAGCCTCCCCTATATAAGCAAACCACTGTTCATCTACTTCCCCTTTTCAAAACCCTGGCTGAACTCTACCCTTCCCCATTCCCTAATCCTGATTCTGGCCACCATTCCCCAGATTCTCACTTTCCCAACCCACAAACCACCCTCAAATCCACAACCCTTGCATTAATCCCCATTTTCCTCTCTCTATACCCTCTATGTTCCTCCACTCGGCTATATCCCCGTGTCACACGCCCGTGCTCGACACCAACAAGCCTGTGCACCGTCCTACAGCAGCCATTGGAACATTATGTCGTCATCGAGAGGCAAGAAGGCCGCGGTCCCATCCTCAAAGAGACGTAGGGGCTCGGGTTCTTCATCGGTAGGTGCTACAGCCGAAGTTTGGCACCCGTTCCTTGAATTTTCGCAAGCTTCGCTGAAGGAGCTATTTCAGATACTACACACACGACCACTCACTACAGCTTGCTGCATTGGCTGGGCTACCGTAGAGTAAGTCCAGCTAGCTGATGCCATCCGTGCCCTCCTGTCCGCAGACCCATGGGAACGGTTCTTCGCTATTACCAAGCCCACTTATTTAGAGCTAACTTTGGAATTATGCTCTACTTTTCATTTATAGGTGGTTGTGACGAACAATGACGACCCAGGTACCATTCACTTCTGATTAGGCAGTCTAGTTCGCGCAATGAGTGCCCAGAGTTTGGAGTCACTCTGGGACTTTACACTGATGAGTTTATGGAGAAGGAGAACATGAATGTACTACCATGCAATATCCACATTTCTCCCTCCTTGTGCTGGAAAGCTTTGGCACCACTCTCTTCCACCTACGACCCCAGCCACTCGAAGGCCTCAGCTCTCCCCCCTTCCTTACGGTATCTCCATGCCATATTGGCACACACATTGACCGGGAGGAGAGAGAGCACCGGCGTCGTCAACACCCACGACGCCTACTATTTATGGTGCATGGTGAATGCACACATGACTGACTTGGCATACTTCATTGCTTTCGCCATTTGCCATCAGGCCGAGAGGCACAGAAAGGGAGTGATCTCCATCGGCCCCTACGTGACACGCCTTGCTAGACACTTTGGCCTCCTCAACACCGTGGCCCAGTCATCAACACTTACACTGATAGGTCAGATGTCCCCACATGGCATCACGACTATGTTACACATGAGGATGATCGAGCGCTAACGTGCCACCGATCATCCTCAGTACCGTCTCTCTCATGCCATTGACGAGGAGGATCTTGAGGACATTCCTGATGATGTTCCCCCACAGCATGAGGAGCCTTCCACTGTGCCACCAAGGGAACGACCAGTTCATGCGGCTGCTTCATTGGCACACCTTTCCGACCGACTCACCCACTTCGAGCAGTATTACATTACATAGTTCGAGATCATTCACGAGCGAGATTGGCGACGGGACCGATAGATGGACGATATGCAGGCCATGATGTAGCAGCTGTGCCAGCACTTTCACATCGCCACCCCAATGCCACTGCCTGAGGGCCCCACTGAGGAGGATCATTGAATCCTCCTATCTTTTAATTTTTATTTTTATTTTTATTTTTCTTTTTCTCTGCATTTCAATTTTTTATTTTGAAAGACATATCTATATTAGTAAATTTTATTTTTTTCATTTTCTGGTATTTCTAACAAGTAATCCCACTACACTCTCTTCCACACCAACTCTTAATAAGCTTTTCATGATTCTACGGACTTCCAAGCAAAGCTGCTAGGAATATTTTACGAAAAGAGGAAACAAATAGGAAACAATACCTCATGAGTGCCATGTCCAACGACCCAATTTCTTCATCTAGCCAAGAACAATGGCAGCTACTACTTTCCCCAAACACTCCAGCCTCAGAATCAAGCTCCGCATCTATATAACAGGGAGTTTCACCTCCTTTCCTCTTATGATTTTCTTTATTTTGAATAACCTATCTTTGTACATTGAGGGCAATGTACATCTTAAGTGTGGGGGGTGAACATGAAACCTAACTTTTTGCATTATTCTCAAATCCATGAATTTAGTCTTGTGCTTAAGTAATTTTCTCATAATCTTGATCGAAGGAATTCTGATTGATCTATAATTATTGTTGATATATCATGAATAAGACCATGGGAATTATGCATGATTATTTGATTAGAGGACATTAGAGAATCGAGCATGATAAGTTGATATTTTGAGAACTAAAATTTTTAGACTATTTTCCTAAATTGAGGTATTATCTTGAAATATTAAATATACAGGAATGACATTAAAAACCCAAATTTTTGGTGAGATTTTTTAGCCTTTTGAGTATATATCTTTCTTTCTTGCTCACTTCTTTTGTGGTTTGAGTGTGTCAACATTGAACTGTTATTCTATAACTTGCTTTGATTATACATGTCGAGATCACAGGTATGATTTGATATACTGAGATGATAAAGGCACTTAGGATTTAACCCATTTACTCCATAAAAAGCCTTCCAAAATAATTAAACCCTTAGTGAACCCCCTTTGAGCCCACTAACCTTTCTTATTGATTAACCCTTATCATTAGCCCATTAACCCATTATTGTTGAAATCCTCTTACTTAATTTACCTTTTTATCGAGATTAAATTTAATATTGTTACCTCACTATGTTCACCATTTTTTTGTTACTGAATCATGAAGTATGATTTCTATTTTGTATTGACTTGATTTTTCTTAAAAAAAACTCAGTATTATTATTGTAATTCTCAGCAAGCTAAAGTTGTCATGAACTCATGTAAAATAGTTCTAGATATTTGTTTGTGGTTCAGTAATTAAGTTTTTGATAGTGGGGTAATATATTGAAATTATCTCGATTCTAACCCTTGTCTCTTCAGCTTGTATCCATACCTGTAACCTAAACCCCATTACAACCATGCAAAGACCTTTTGATTAGTGTATCAGATCATTTACAAGTGGTGGAGATTTGATTTTCATACAAGCCTATGGTAATAACTTTTCATGTTAGACAATCAAGTGCTTAATCTTGAACCTTAAACACTTTGAGTGATTTGAGTGAATCTTTAGTGAGGATGTCATCTCTTGTATATTTAGGACTAAAGTTAATTACTTGAAGGGAGGAGATTACCTATAATTTTGTTATCAAAGTATTCGATTTAGATTGTTTGAGGTTTTTAAAGTCCCTATAGTTGAATTCTCGCTATATGATTTTCCGTGGAATAATTTGTAACATTATCAGTAACGCTTATACAATTGAAAGGAATGAATTCTAGCAGTAAATGCGAGTTTTTCTTGAGGACAAGCAAATGCTTTAGTATGGGGTAATTGATAAACGCCAAATTATACATAGTTTTACCCCAAATACTTAGCATATTTATGGATGTTTACTACTGGATTTGTGGATTTTGGTGCTCTTAATCCGATTATTTCATGTTTTGTACTCAGGAGAGCACCAAGAGTCAAAAGGAGACAAAAACGAGCAAAAAAGGGGACAAAACATACCAAATCAAGAAGATGACACGGCCTAAGCCTTGCCACACGGGCATCTCACATGTCCGTGACCTTCGGGTGTGTCGACCAAGGTTTTCATGATTCACACGGCCTGGCCATTGAGCCCACATAGCCGTGTGAAATTTAATGGATCGAACACGACCTGGCAATCACGTCACACAGCCGTGGCACACGAGCGTGTTCCTTTTTCAAACAGTTGTATTTTACATGGAAAATGATACTTAGGGAGGAAGAAAGCTAATCCAAAGCCTATATAAACACCCTAAGTGTGACCTAATAAGGGGCGCCTCTTCTAGAACTTTTCTGGAATATAGAATCACACGCCAGGAATTACTTGAAGGAAGCTAGACGATCCATCCCAAAAGTCGGAGCTACTCCAAGACTGAAGATCTCTCTCAGAATTCCTTC
This sequence comes from Gossypium hirsutum, assembly GCF_007990345.1. Classification (NCBI taxonomy): domain Eukaryota; kingdom Viridiplantae; phylum Streptophyta; class Magnoliopsida; order Malvales; family Malvaceae; genus Gossypium; species Gossypium hirsutum. Next base: position 39,943,919 of record NC_053430.1, on the reverse strand, counting down.
AGAGGTTTTAGAGTTTTCTTCATGTTGTGTTATTTTTATACTTTTTAGATGTAGTCTTATTTTATTATGAACTAAACCCCTTAGATACCTAAGGGGGATAAAACCTATGATGGATCTTGTTATTATTATCTGAACTGTATGATAAATACTTGATTTGTTCTTAATTATGTGTTCTTAATGCTTGAGTTAATATTCCGGGTATTAATTCATGATTTGATGTGCTTATGCAGAGGAGGAATAGACCCTGCCTAAGAGTAGATTTGGCATAACTAAGCAGAGTTAATTGAACGCCTAGAAATAGGGTTATGAGATTTTGCCGGATTAGGGTGAAACCTAATATGGGAGTCCATAGAGTGATTTACTGCTTCCCTAGGAGTTTTAATTAAGAAAGAAATTTCGATTAATTCAACTGAGGGTTAGACGCTGTTAGTCTTAAAATGGATAATAACATAGGTTAGGGAATCTCTCGGATCAAGTCAAGTGAATAAATTGTCTGGTTCAGAGTCAGATAACAAATGAAATCTAGGTGGATCCCTCCTTGGGTGTCGTCTTTATCAATTGCTTTTCTTCAAGTCTTTTTCCAAATTTTCTCTTTGCTTTAATTAAATTAGTTAATTAGTTTAGATAATTAGTTTAATAAACAAACCCTTTTATTATTAAGGTAGATAATAAAAAGATAGTTATTACTAGTACTTTTGGTTCCCTTGGGTACGATATCCCGGTCTTGCCATTACTATACTATTATTCGATAGGTGCCCTTGCCTTTTCATCGTGATAATAGTTAGTCTAGGTTTGATCTTCTTTATAAATATTTATTACTTGGTTACGAATCACGCGATCATGTATGAGTGCCCAAAGCCCCCATACGGCACAACTCTCCTCCCCAACCCAAATTCCTTGATTCTCTCCACAAATCACTCCAACATCCCATTCAAACTCTATTCAAACTCTCATGACCAATTCAACCACAGAGTCTCGGTCTAACTCCACCACCTACACCACTCAAACAGCAAAATAATTACTCCATTGCGCAACCCAGGACTCGAACTCAAGTCCCCCAGTAGAAGCTACACGCCACCTTGCCACTAGACCACACACTCTTCTTGTGACACATTTTACCCACAAATATTTATAAGGCCTACAAGCTAAAGCCAATGTTCACTTAAGGGGAAAAACTAATTTTTTTTTTGCAAAAGCCCAAGCTTCTCAAACACTCCAAAACACACCCAAATCACTTAGCCAATAAAGCAAACATGAAATTTGTGTCACTTTCTTGCTTAACTAAAATATTTATGAGCAGTCTCCTAACCACTCCCATGCTCAAAGCCTAATACTTCTAGGCCCAATTTTGGGGCGTTACAAAGAGATTTGGTAAGTTTGGTAAGTTTTTGGTATGTGCTAATAGTGGAATTGGTAAGAATGTGGTATAAGATTGAATGAGTATATTAAGGTTATAAACCATATGTTTTGGTATGTTTTTGGCTTAAGGAATGACATGATTTGGTATGTGTTACTAGCATGAAATTGTTGTTAGTGAAATGGCATGAATGTTGAATGTTTTGGTTGTGAATTGGTTAAACATTTGGTATAAAATGATATGGATTTGATGCTTGTAGGGAGGACCCAAAATGGGTGGCAAATTGGCTTGAACATTTGGTATAAAATGATGTGGATTTGATGCTTGTAGGGAGGACCCAAAATGGGTGGCAAATTCACCTTGTAAATGGCCTATTTTTTCCCACACGTGCAGAGACACGGCATGTGTCTCAGCCTTGTTGCTCGAGGGCCATTTTAAAGTGAGCCTGGGCAAACCACACAGTTGCACACACATGGGCGTGTGCCAGGTCGTGTGGCCAAGTCAGTTTCGACCATGGGCTTGGCACACGGGCCTGTGGTCATATGTGTGGCTAAGCCAGTAGCCTCCCTAATTTTCACACGGCCAGGCATACGGGATTGTCTAGTAGCCGTGTGGAAAAGTCAGTATGTATGCCTTGTTTTGGCACGGCCTAGACACATGGGCGTGTCTATTTTCATGTGAGGCACACGGCCTGTTCACACGGGCGTGTGACCTGTATAATTTGAAAAATTGTTTAAGTTTAGAAAATATTTTGTATGTGTTCGGTTTAGTCCCGGCCTCTTTCTAAAGCATGTTTAAGGTCTTGATGACCTATATAAGAGACTATATGATAATGTTTGATTATGATTGTAGAAGGTGTTTATGAATTATTTGTAAAATGTTCTGATTTGTCTAGTAACGCCTTTAATCCTAGTCTACCAACAGATACGGGCTAGGGGTGTTACATTTTATCAATCGGCATCAAGCCACAAGCTAAAAATTTAGCAATGTCAGCAAACCTAGGGGTATTATGGACATGATTTACCTTTAGTATGTGTTTATCTGGAAACATCTCTCGAATTGGTATAAGAAGAGAGTTCCCTTCTTGCAGCTCCAATCTAGACAAGTGGTCTGCTAATTGAATTTCTACTCCCTTTCAATCTTGAATTTCTAGATCAAACTCTTGAAGTAGAAGTACCCATCAGATCAACCTCAGCTTAGCCTCTTTCTTGGCAAGTAAGTACTTAATTACCGAGTGGTTCGTATAGACAATCACTTTGGTACCTACAAGATAAGATCGAAACTTGTCAAAAGCAAACACAATAGCAACTAACTCTTTTTTTGTTACTGTATAATTTAATTAAGCTTCTGTCAGAGTTCGACTTGCGTAGGAGATGAGATGTAAAACTTTGTTCATTCACTGATCATGACAACTCCTATCGCGAAGTCACTTGCATTACACATCAATTTAAATGGCAAATCCTAGTCTGGTGTGACGATTATAGGTGTCGTAACTAACCGACTCTTCAAATATTTGAAAGCCTTTAAGCATTCCTCATCAAATTTGAATGTTACGTCCTTCTCTAATAATTTTCATAAAGGTTTAGCAATTTTGGAAAAGTCCTTGATGGATCTTCGATAGAAATCGTCCTGGCCCAAAAAGCTCTTAACACCCTTTAAAAATGTTGGAAGTGGGAGTTTCTCAATAACATCTACCTTTTCTCTATCAACCTCTATTCCATGTCTTGTTATCCAATGCCCTAGAACAATCCCTTCTCATACCATGAAATGACACTTTTCCCAGTTGAGTAGTAGGTTTATTTCTTCACATCGCCTTAGTACCTTAGCTAGATTGGCTAGGCAATCATCCTATGTATCTCCAAATACTGAAAAATCATCCATAAAAACTTCCAAATACTTCTCAACCATGTTAGTAAAAATAGACATCACACATTTTTGAAATGTAGTAAGTGCATTACATAAGCCAAATGACATGCGCCTAAATGCAAATTTACTGTACGGGCAGGTGAATGTTGTCTTGTGTTGATCTTCCGGTGCTACTGTAATCTGATTATACCCCGAGTATCCATTGAGAAAATAGTAATAGTCTTGCGTTGCAAGTCTATCCAGCATCTGGTCTAAAAACGGCAAAGGAAAGTGATCTTTCCTTATCGCCTTGTTCAACTTCCGAAAATTGATGTAAATTCTCCATCCCGTAACTGTTCTAGTCAGTATCAACTCATTATTCTTGTTTTCAATGACCATGACACCTCATTTATTTGGCACGCACTGGACCAGACTTACGCATGAACTGTCTGAAATGGGGTAGATTATACCTACATCTAACCACTTGATGATTTCTTTCATGATGGGGTTTTGTCTTCATTTTTCATCAATCGTCCCTTTTTCGCCATCTTCCAGGATAATCTTATGCATGCATAAAGATGGACTAGTTCTGCGAATATCGGCTATGGTCCGTCCGATAGCCTTTTTGAATTGTTTCAACACCAGGATGAGTTTCTCTTCTTGCTCACTAGTTAATTTTGCTGAAACAATCACACGCAAAGTAGAAGCGTTACCTAAATAAACATATTTTAAATGTAAAGGTAGTACCTTGAGTTCTAATTTAGATGGCTCCCCGATTGACGCTTTTGGTTGGGCATAATCCCTTTTCTCTAAATCCAAAGATTTAGAACTTGATTGCAGATTAAATCCCTTTTGATTAGCTTCTAACAACACTAAGTATTCATCATTCTCTTCATCATTCGGAAGATCTGATGTCAAAATTTGTTCCAACGGATCCTCAACATAGTTGAGCTCCTTCTCCACTATTAAATCCTCTAAATCAGATACTGTAGAACAATCATCAATTGTGTCAAGAAATCGCATAGACTTAAAAACTTTAAATGTTACCTGATCAACCTAAACATGCGTAGTAAGCTCACCATTCTATACACCAATAAGGGTTCTTACAGTTGCTAAGAACGGTCTTCCTAAGATAATTGGCACTTCTTTGTCTGCTTCAAAGTCTAGAATAACAAAATCAGCAAGGAAGATAAATTCATCTACACGTTCCAATACATCCTCAATTTCTCCTTCTAGATGTACTAAGGATTGATCCGCTAATTGAACTATAACTGTAGTTAGTCTAACTTCACCTATCCCCAACTTCCTAAATATTGACATAGACATCAAGTTAATACTCGCACCTAAGTCACGTAATGCCTTACCACAATATGTTGCGCCAATGTTGCAAGAGATGGTAAAACATCCATGATCCTTCAATTTTGGGGGTAGTTTGTCTTGAAGATATGCACTGCATTCCTTCATTAGAGCTACCATCTCAAATTCTCCATGTCTTCGTTTTTTGGATAGGATATCCTTCATGAATTTGTTGTAGTTTGGCATTTGCTTAAGTGATTCAACCAACGGGATGTTAATATGAAGTTGCTTGAGTACATCTAGGAACTTCTTGAATTAAATTTTCTACTTCTACTTTTGAAGTCTGTGAGGGTAGGGTGGTGGTGGTTTCTTTACTGAAACTGGTTGATTCGTCTTCTTTGGCAATTCTGCATCTAACGGAGTTATTAGTTGATCAGAATTAGCGGGTTTTATAAATTCTAGTTCTTGTGAAACTGGAATTTCAAGACTCGGTTGAACTTCCTATGAATTTGGAGTGTCAACTTGCTTCTTTTCAGCTTCGATGGTGTTGGGCTCTACTGTCTTTCCACTCCTCAATGTCAATACTTTGCAACGCTCCTGCCCCGAATTCCTCGGATTCTCTGTATCACTAGGTAAAGCACCTTGTGATCGATTCCTGAGTTCAGTAGCAAGCTGGCCTACTTGATTCTCCAAATTCCTTAGAGTGGCGTTGTTTTTCGCCATGTATGCCTTCAATAAATTCTCTAAGCTATTGGATGACTTAACTTGAACTGATATCTAAACTTGTTGGGGAAAACTAGGCGGCTGGGTTAGACTAGGTTGGGTGTACGTGTTACTGGTTCCAGCCCCTTGGTTACTCTAGGAAAAATTGGGGTGATTTTGCCACGATGGGTTATAGAAATTAGAATGTAGTCCTTGCCTTCCTCGATTTTCGTTTTAGTTACCCATGTAATACACGGATTCTGGGTTCGATAGACATTCTTCAAACAAATTTCCTTCCCCATAATAGACACAGGCTATACTTTCAAATTAATTTGGTGGTTGTGCTGCAAAACTATTAGACCCATTAGTAGTAATATTTTTTAACATTAAGGATATCGATGATACCTAATATGCGAGTGAAGTAAGGGCGTCTACTTCATGTATTCTAGCAACTCGTCTTCCTGGCGCTACTCGATTGGTTGGCCATTGATAATTGTTGCTGGTAATCCTCTCAATGGTTCCATAAGCATTATTATAAGACTTAGAAAGGAGAGCACCGTTAGTAGAAGCGTCCACTACCATCCTCGTCTGAGCATTGAGACCATTATAAAATGCCTCAAGTTGGATACAATGTGGGATTCCATGATGAGGGCACCTCTATAATAAATCTTTGTACCTTTCCCATGCCTCATACAAGAACTCATCATCTATTTGTTGGAAAGAAGTGATATCGTTCCTCAACTTAGCATTCTTGCTAGACAGGAAATATTTCATGAGGAATCTTTTTGCTAACTCTTGCCATGTGGAAATTGAATTTGGTGGCAATGAGTTCAACCAGGCTCGAGCTCTATCCCTTAGTGAATATGAAAACAGCTTCAATCATAATGCATCTATAACACCCCTAACCCGTATCCGTCGCTGGAATAATGTTACAAGGTATTACTGAATATTACACGTCATTCACATACATTTATGCATACATTATCGTAAACTATTCACAAACATTCGCATTATCCCTTACAAAGTTATACGAAACCTTAAAACATACTTAAGAGTGGTTTAGAACTAAACTGATCACATATAAAAGTTTCTGAATAATAAAAAAAATTTTGCATTCATAGATCACACGCCCGTATGAGAAGGCCACGTAACTCACACAGTTACCAAACACGCCTATGTCATAGGTCGTGTAAAAACAGTGCATACATACTGACTTGTACCACACAGCCAAGGACACGCTCATGTGTTAAAGCCGTGCTTAAAACTAACTTAGGTCACATGGCCGACTACATGCCCGTGTGTCTAGCCCGTGTACCCTTCGAAATGGCCACACACGCCCATATGCCAAAGTTTTGTGCCTTACATGGCCACTAGACACGCCCGTGTGTCTAGGCCATACTCGAGAATGACTTTTAATTGTCAGACTACCCTAGGGAACACATAGCCGTGTAACATGACCGTGTGTCACACACAAATGAGACCCACACTCGTGTCTCTGCTCGTGTGGACAAAAATAGGTCATTTGCAAAGCCAATTTGCCACCCTAATCTAAAGCACACATAGCAACTAAAATAGTATCATTTCAACATATAAAAATCATTAAGTATGCATAATTCTCAAATGCATTTTATTAACATCATATTACCTATTTCATGTCATAAAACTTATCATATGCAAACCAACATAAAAGACATTATAAACATCCTATAATAAACTTACCAAGCACATAACTTAGGCCAACTTGTAAAGCTAAAAATGTAACAACATTTCCAACCAAAAATAAGCCAAATCTCATGGCTATAATCATAACAGAAAACATATCATTTAGTCACTAGCGTATACGTGCCATACATTAATATCTAAAACTTTAAAAGTACCAAATTATCATTTGATAGTGTGACGATGATCCTTAACCGTCCCCGAGCTCGCGATAGCTTCGATAACCTATAAAGCAATTGAAAAACACACAAAGTAAGCTTTCCAAAGCTTAGTAAGCCATATACAAATAAACTTATCACATAAACAATTATAGACCAATTTATTCAGATGAATCATGGTAAAACACAATTACAAGATCATATTTCTCATATAGCTCATTTGTTCATAATCACTTGCTTATAAAAACATCACATTTTCATATAGTTCACAACTCAAATGATCATATTCATTTTTACCTCTCATTGCCAAATATCATATACCTTACGTATGTACCTGAATCGAATACACATTCAGTAGATCACTTATTTCTCAATAATGCCCGTTGAAAAGTTTGGAAACAATAAGGATACTCCAATAGCTCGAAAAGCTCGTACAATGCCAACGTCCCAGACGTGGTCTTACATGTAATCAAATATTGATGCCACTATCCCAGACAGGGTCTTACATGAAATCATATACGATGCCAATGTCCCAAACATGGTCTTACACGTAAATCACAAATCGATGCCAACGTCCTAGGTGTGGTCTTACACAATATCACACCTCGGAATCCTATGTCATGACATATGCATCTTAATACTATTCTTATGGTTTATACGGGGCTTTCGATGTCGTAACTTTGTCGATACTTTCCTGGATTCAATTATTCAACTCTCATAGCAATTCGATACATTTCCACAACAATCGAACATATATTATTCAATTTAAAAACGTTTATTTGCATATGAACGAACTTCGAAAATGAAAATGGCTAAATGAGTCGATTATTCTACAACCTTCAATTTTCCCCGATCTAATTTCAAATTATTTCATTCTTAATCTATATAAATTTAGATTTCACTAAATTAATCACACATTTATTCATTTCAATCCACAAACACACAATTAGGGTATTTTACACTTTAGCCCTTAAAATTTCACATTTTGACATTTTAGTCCCTATTTCATAAAATCACAAAATACACATAATTTCACATTTCTCATGCTTAGCTAAATTTTCATATAGTCTCTAGTAGCCCATAACTTTCACTTATTTCACATTTTGACCCTTTAATTTCTCATTTTCATAAATTAACCCATAATAATCAAATTCATCAAAATCTCCAACACAAAACATATTAACCCAACATATATCTTTCATTTTCATCAATTAACAACGCAAAACTCATGGATTGATTCATGGCATATCTCAAAATCATCATCTGATTCACAAATTCAAGCATGGGCTAGCTAGAGTACTAAGAAACAATCACAAAAACATAGAAATCATCAAAAACTGAGCAAAATACATACATCAATTAAGATCAACCATAGCCGATCCCTAAATGAACTTTTGTCTTTTCTTTTATTTTGATTTTTGGTGATAGTGATGATAATTTAAGCATATGATGACTTTGTTTTATTTAATATAACATCAATAATCAAATACCAATTTTACCCTTTATAAATTAATTAGAAAACCATATAACATAAGCCCATAACCATCAAATCCATTGTTTAATGGTCAAATAACCACATAAGGACTTTACTTTTAATCTACCATAACAAATAGGCACATTTAACATATAGCATGCTACTTTTGAATTTTACGCGATTAAGTCATTTTATGAAATTGAGCACACAAACGATAAAATTTTCACACAAAACTTTCACACATATCTTATCACATGTCGTAAACACATAAAATAATATCAAAATAATTTTATGACTTGGATTTGTGGTCCCAAAACCACTATTCTGACTAGGGTCTAAATCGGGCTGTTACAACTCTTCCCCCTTAGGGATTTTCGTCCCCAAAAATCATACCGGCGAATAAGTTTGGATATTTCTCTCTCATAGCATTCTCGGGCTCCCACGTAGCTTCTTTAATCCTGTGTCGATGCCATAAGACTTTCACTAAATAAATTTTCTTATTTCTCAATTCTTCAACCTGGCGAGCTAATATTCTGATTAGTTTTTCTTCGTATGTCATATCAGACCGAATTTCTATTTCTGACGGAGAAATCACATGGGAGGGATCAGATCTGTATCATCGAAACATCGAAACGTGAAACACATTATAGATCTTTTCTAGCTTAGATGGCAATAACAATCTATATGCAATTGGCCCGATACGCTCAATAATCTCAAACGGTCCGATGAACCTCGGACTCAATTTGCCTTTTCTGCCAAATCAAAGTATTTTCTTCCACGGAGATACTTTCAAAAACACTTTATCCCTGATTTCTAACCATTTGACGCTGCTTTTAGACTTTCATGAATCACTTTCACTTTCTGTTCACTGCTTTCAGACTTTCACGAATCACTTTCACTTTCTGTTTAGTCTCTTTAATGCTCGATTGAAAAATATTATTATACACAAATTCAATCAATGGCAAATACTGTTCCCACGAACCTTCAAACTCAAGAATGCAACATTTCAACATATCTTTGAGTATCTGAATAATCCGCTTGGATTGACCATCCGTCTGTAGGTGAAAAGTAGTACTGAAATACAATTTTGTACCTAAAGCATTTTCAGTTTCTTCCAAAACCTCGAAGTAAATCTCGAATCTCTATCTGACACAATAGACAGTGCACCCTATGCAATCTCACAATTTCAAAAATGTATAATTCAACTAACTTATCAAGCGAGTAATCCGTGCGCACAGGAATGAAACGAGCCGATTTTGTCAATCTGTCAACTATAACCCAAGTTGCATTTTTCTTACCTGGAGATAAGGGCAAACCCGATACAAAATCCATAGTAATTATGTCCCATTTCCACTCGGAAATCATGATCGGCTGTAATAACTCAGACGATACCTAATGCTCAGCTTTTACTTGCTAATAGATTAAACACTTCAAAACAAGTTTAGAGATATCATGTTTCATACCATGCCACCAAGATAGTTGTTTCAAATCATTACACATTTTCGTGCTTCCTAATGTATAGATAAATGACTACTATGAGCTTCATTCAAAATCATCTAAATTAACTCTAAATTTCTTAGAACACATATTCGACTTTTGAATCTCAAACAATCATCATTATCAACTTGAAATTCTAAATCAAGGTTCGAATCACACTGAGCTCGTTTTGCTAACATTTCATTATCAACTTTCTGAGCTTCACAAATCTATTGTAAGAACAACGGTCTTGCTTTCAACTTAGCTACAATCAAGCCGTCATCAAATAAAACCAATTGAGTATTCATTACATGTAAAGCAAACAAAGATTTATGGCTTAATGCATCAACAACAATATTGGCCTTTCCTGGATGGTAGTCTATCACCAGCTCGTAATCTTTTAACAATTCTAACCATCTTCTCTGTCGTAGATTCAAATCTTTCTGAGTTATCAAATACTTTAAGCTCTTATGACCCGAATAAACATGAAATTTCTCACCGAACAAATATTGGCGCCAAATCTTTAATGCGAACACGATAGCTGCTAATTCTAAATCATGTGTCGGGTAATTCTTTCCATGCTACTTTAATTGTCTCGAGGCATAAGCAATAACTTTGTCTTCTTGCATTAAAACATAACCTAAACTGTTCAACGAAACATCACTATAGATCACAAATTCTTTACTCGATTCTGATTGTACTAACACTAGAGCTTTAGTCAATAGTGCTTTTCACTAATCAAAGCTTTTCTGACACTTTCTGGACCATTTGAACTTGACATCTTTTTGTAACAATCTCATTAATGAAGTCGCAATCATTGGAAAGCCTTTCACAAATCGTCTATAATAACCGGCAAGTCCTAGAAAACTATGGACTTCGAATACATTTCTCGGAGGCTTCCAATCTAAGATAGATGAAATTTTGCTCAAACCAACTCGTATACCTGATGCTGACACAACATGACCCAGAAAACTGACTTCTCGTAACTAAAACTCACATTTACTGAACTTCGCATACAACTGCTTATCACACAAAGTCTATAACACTACTTTCAGATGTTCAGCATGCACAGATTCATCAGGGAATAGATCAAAATTTCATCTATAAATACAACTACAAATCGAACCAAATATGGTCTAAATATCCGATTCATTAGATCCATAAAAATAGCATGTGCATTTTTTTAATCTGAAAGGCATAACCAAAAAACTCATAATGTCTGTACCTCATTCGGAAAGTAGTTTTTGGCACATCAGAGTCATTCACTCTGATAAACCATAAATGTAACATATTTCAATCCCATTCTTAATGATTTTATGGATGATTAATGATGTAAGTCGGTGAATTTGATGCTCCTAATCCCTTAAATTCATGTTTCTATACTTAGGAGAGCATTGGGAGCAAAAGGAGCAAAAAATAGGCCAAAATCAGACTTTTCAAGATCCACACGGGTAGGCCACATGCCCATGTGATCCACACGAGTAGGCCACACACTCATATCGCTCCATGTTTCCCAAACATGTAGAAAAAGCCAATTTTTAGGGTTTTTGAGCACTGAAAAGTCTATGAATACATACTAAAAGAAGACCTAAGGGGCCACGCGGAGTAGAACACAAGAATTCCTCGAAGAATGCCAACGGATTCAGCTCAAAAGTAGGATCTCCTTAAAGACTGAAGATCTCCCTTCAATTTCTCTTGAAGTTTTTGGGTTTCTTTATGTTTTGTTGTTTTCCTATTTTTGAGATGTTTTCCTACTACATTATGAGCTAAACTCCCTAAATACCTAGAGAGGATGAAATCTATAATGGATCTTGTTATTTAATTATTTGAATTACACTATAAATACTTGTTCTTGTTCTTAATTATGCATTCTTAATTCTTGCCTTAATATTTTTAGGATATTAATCCAAGTTTGATGTGCTTATTTAATGGAGCAAAAGTCCCTGTTTAAAAGTAGATCTAGCATAATTAAGCAGAGTTGCATGCAATCTGAGAGATGGGATGACATAAATCTTCCGGATTAGAGTCAAATCTAATAAGGGAATCTATAGATGAGTTAATGCAGCAATAGGGGTTTTAATTAGAAAGAGATTTCAATTAATCAACCTAGAGTCAGTAGTTTTTAGTTAGAATAATAAGTGAAGTCTAGGTAGATTCTTCCTCGGGTATTTCTTTATTATTGGTTTATTCGATTACTTTCTTCACTCTTTATTGTGTTTATTAGTTAATTAGTTTAGTTAAATTTAGATTTAAACAAAATCCCATCTATTCTAGGCTAAATAATAGAAAGATGGTTAATACTAGTACTTTTAGTCCTTGTAGATACGATATTCTGGACTCACCATAGCTATACTACCATTTGATAGGTGCACTTGCCTTTGTCATGATCGTAGTCTAGTTTAGTGAACCATAAAACGATCATCACACTTGCAACTGATAGTAAACCGATCTCAAATCAATCTTTCAAAACATTGTAGGCCCTTTCAACTGATTAAACAAATCATCTATACATGGCAGAGGATATTTATTCTTTGTGTGACTCCGATGGTTGTTTCTGAGTGAATAGGATTTTCTGAGGGAACAGGATTTTCTGAGTGACTCTGATGGTTGTTTCAGATTCCGTGGTAGGATTTGTGTTTCGAAAGACACTGAGTTGATTCGAAATATTTTACATGAAGTGCACAACGGTTGCTTGTTAGTTCACCCGGGCAGCATAAAGATGTATAATGACTTAAAGAAAATGTCAGCAAGTAAAGGTTGAACACCAAGTACCTTAAGGTTTACTTCAACCCATCATGGTCCCCGAATGGAAATAGGATCAGATTACTATGGATTTTGTGATAGGGTTTCTTTTAACTCTGAAAAAGAAAGACGCCATGTGGGTTATTGTCGATAGACTGACTAAATCGGCTCACTTTGTCCTGGTACGTACCGATTTCTCACTTGATAAGTTAATCGAATTGTACATTGGTGAAATTGTGAGACTTCATGGAGTACCTATATCAATTGTATCAGATAGAGATCCTAGGTTCACATCACGATTTTGGGAAAAGTTACAAGAAGCTTTGGGTACAAAGCTGAAATTTAGCATTGCTTTTCATCCGCAGACTTGGAAGACATGCTCCGATGTTGCGTATTGAAATTCCAAGGTAGTTGGGAAAAGTACCTACCGCTAGTGGAGTTTGCCTATAACAACAATTATCAGTTGAGCTTGAAAATGGCTCCTTATGAGGCACTGTACAGACGTAAGTGCCAAACACCTTTGTATTAGACAGAGCTAAGAGAAAATTAGATTCACAGAGTTAATCTAGTCAAGGAAACCGAAGAGAAAGTGAAGGTGATTCATGATTGTTTGGAAGCCGCTTCGGATAGACAAAAATCTTACTTAGATTTGAAGCGGAAGGAAATTGAGTATCAAATCGGTGATAAAGTATTTTTGAAAGTGTCACCATGGAAAAAGGTTTTGAAATTTGGCAAGAAAGGGAAGTTGAGTCCTCATTTTATAGGGCCGTATGAGGTCACCGAGAGAATATGGCCGGTTGCTTATCGGTTGGCTTTACCATCAAGGTTGGATAAGATTCATGATGTATTTTATGTGTCTATGTTACGCCGCTATAAATTAGATCCTTCACATGTAATTTCACTGACAGAGGTTGAGATTCGACTGGATATGACTTATGGTGAAGAACTGTTAAGATTTTGGCTGAAAAGGTCAAACAGTTGAGAAATAAAAGCATTGTCCTAGTGAAAGTGTTATGGCAAATACATGGGGTTGAAGAGGCTACACGGGAGCCCGAGGAGGCCGTGAGGAAACAATACCCAAACCTTTTCATCGGTAAGATTTTTGGAGACGAAAATCCCTAAAAGGGAGGAGAGTTGTAACATCTCGAATTAAGGTCTAGCTAGATCAGTGGTTTCGAGACCATAAATCCAAAATAAAAATGATTATTTTACGATTATTTGATGGTCCATGACATGATTGCATGTTTGTGTGAAATTTTCATGAAGAAATTCTTTGCCTAAGATGTCCAATTTGACTTTAGGGACCAAATTGAATAAGTTGTAAGACTTATGTTCTAGAAGCTTTAAGCATGAAATTGCATTGGATTATTAATTAGAGGTTCTTAAATGGCAATTTGACCAAGTTCTAAAATTTTGGACAAAAATGGGCATGAATAGGAACAATTTAAAAGAAATGCCTTAAGAGCATTTTGGTCATTTAGTTAAAAAACGAATAAAAAGGGAAAAATCAAGCAAAAATCTTGTCTATCTTCTCCCACCTTCACCAAAATTTAAAAGGACTCCATAGCTAGGGTTTTCAACATTTCAAGGTTGATTGTAAGTGCTCTCAAGCCCCGTTTTTACTGTTCTTTACATTTTTTAATTTCTTGAAGCATGATCTATCCATTTCTAGTCATATTTTGAAGTAAGGTTCATGTATGAAATTTGACCCATGTGTAACATGGTCGTATTTTGATGTTTAATGGATGAATATGAATGTTTGGTGTGTAATAAACATCTTTTACTAAGTGATTTTTAGTAAAAACACCTAAAAAGGACTTGTTTGTAAAAGGTGTAAAAATGAGTAGTAAAAATGTGAAATAAAGGAAAATATGGGATGATATGAGATAGAATTTGAATTGGCTAGGCTTGGGTAACTAAGAAATTGCATGCATTTCATTTTACGAGCTTAGGGACTAAAGTGAAAATAAGTGAAAGGTTAGGGGTAAAAAGGTAATTTTACCAAAGTATGTGTTATGGGTTGATATGAGTAATGTGTGTATTGAATAAGTTAAAATTTGGCATTATAGATCGAGAAAAATGTGATTCGGATCTTGATCGGGGCAAAAACAAGGTTTACAAGGATTAGGCGCGTTTCTATCATTTTTTTTCCGAGGTAAGTTCATTTGCAAATATTACAACATGTACCATACTTTAAATGCTTTAATATTGCATGTATGGTAAGTTCATATAAAATTTTATGTCATATTTCTATTTCTTGGATATCAAGTGAATGTTAATACTTTATTATTATTATGAGTATATGATTGGTGGGATAAGTATTGAAATCGAAGTTACGAGTAAGTTCAACAAAAATGTGATATCGAAGAATCCCGTTTGAACCTTATGAATAGTTTAGGAAACAAGTGACATGTCACTAGGAATTATGTAATTTGAACTCATTAAGTTGTGGTCTGAGTTCATGACATATGTGACGTCCGAACTCATTGAGTTATGGTCTGAGTTCGTGATATATGTGACACATGTTTTGGCGCCTGGGTACTATTCTCGTATATTATATTGATGACGAGGTAGTCTGGCATGTGTGGTGAATACTTGACAACCTGCATAAGCAGACCTGTGAGTAGCTCGTAAACGAGCAACATGTGATCTGAGATACGAAGTAGCATTGCCTACATAAAAGGCACTTATGTGGAAACTTCCGATGTATCCGATAGTATTTCGAGTGTTCAACGGGTAGTTCAAAGAAGTTCTATGAGTAATCGTAACGATTGCATCAAGACACAAAAGTAAGTTATAATGTGTAAGTGGACACAGGTATGTACACCGAACTCATGTGAATAACATGAAATATGATGAGCTCATGGTAAGAACATGTATTTATATACATATGAGGAATAAGTTTATGAGAATTGATAAAATGCAAGATTATGTTCATTATTTTAAATGCATGATTTAAGCTTGTTTAAGTTGTATTTTATTTGCATGTGAACTTATTAAGCTTTATGATTACCCCTTTCTTTTCTATCTCTTATAGTTTCACCAAGCTAGCTCAGAGATCGGAGAACGTCGGAGACTCGATCACACTATCAATTGAACATTTGGGTATAGTTAGTTTTATCATTTTTGATATGGCATGTATAGGGACTTCGTCTTTTTGTTATGTGCCATATTGATTAGCCAAATGTGTTGGCTCATGATGGTGTTATGATTCATTTTGTATATGGCCATGAGAGGTGGCCCATATTGATTAATTGGGTTGTAACCCTAATCATTTGTGCATGCATGCAAATGTGTTTAAGCTTGTTGTGGTTGTTTGATGGATGTGTGATGAGTTGTGGGTTACATTCTAAAGGTATGTGTTTGATAAGGCTTATGGTTGATTATGTTAATGAGTGTGATGGATGGCAAGTATATTTAATGTATGAAATTTGATTAATGAGCATGACAATAAATGTGATATAATGATGAATAGATATGAAATTGGTGTGGAATGACTTATAAAAGCTTAATGGTTTAAGTATGTGATACGTTGATGCTACTAAGTTATAAATTAACCATGTATGTGAATGCTTGAGTAACTAAAGGCAAAGGCGAAGCCAAGGCGGCTGGCATAGGCCCCGGCCCCCATAAAATGTAAAATTACATTTTAGGCCCTTAAATTGTTTTTAAAAATTTTAAATTAATAAAGGTAAAATTGCACTTTGCCCCCTAAAATTATGAAAATTCAATTTAATCCTTTACAAATTATAAAGATATAAACTATAAAAAATTAAAATTTCATCCAGCCCCCTTAAAAAAATTTTCTGGCTTCGCCCTTGACTAAAGGTGCCATGTTGCATGCCATGAAGATAGAGTAGGTAGGTGAGAGTTCAAGGGTGGCAAATGGCTTGGAAAATAACCTAGAAATTATCCACACGGATAGACACACCGACAAGTGTCTAGGCCGTGTGTGACACACGGTCTGCCCCATGGGTGTGTGGTTTGGCCGTGTGTCCCCTGTACCCTAATTAATGCAAAACAGAATGTCCACTAGTAAACACACGAGTAGAGACACAGCCTTGTGTCTCAGCCACGTGAAGGACACGGCCATAGGACATAGGCATGTGCCCAGGCTGTGTTAAGTTTGCACTTAGTTTTTGAAATTTAATTCGCCATACAGCCTCAGCACACAAGTGTGTGACTTGGTCATGTGACCTTATTTGTTTCATGACGTCATAGTCAAAGAGTTACACGGGCGGAGGATACGGACGTGTCCCTTGTCACACGGGCGTGTGTGACCACACAGCCTACCCATATGGGCATGTGACTCTCCAAATCAAGAAATTTTTCTAAGTGTTAAATAGGTTCCGAAAGTTCATGGTTTAGTCCCGAACCACTTTTGATGTATGTTTCGGGTCTTATGGACCCTTATAAGGGACAATTTGCATGTGATTGAAAAGTTTTAAATATGGATGAAACATTGTGGCTCGATCTTGTATGTTTATTTATGTTTAACTCCGGTAATGCCTCGAACCCTGTCCCAGTTTTGGATATGGGTAAGGGGTGTTACACAATCCATACTGGCTTAGGCTGAAGGTCTTCACCTATGGGAAATACCAATTTTGGGTTAATTCCCACCTTAATGACTTTCAGGGTTATCAGGCCCATGGTTTGTTTCACATTCTTCCTTTTTGAAATAGTTGATCCATTGAGAGGCCTTAAAAAACAATTAACAGATCATACCTCCAATCGCTAATCCCCCACAGAGGTATTAGTTCCTTATGGTGTTCTTTAACAACATAGAATAGATAGAAGAATTAGTCATAATGAATGAATTGAAGAGTTTAAGAAAAGCCTAATTGATATTGATAATAATTGTGAATCCATAAAAGTTGATCTCCTTACAATTCAGGTATCTTGAAACAGGACAGAGACTAATAAACTAAACTCTAGAATACCTAAGAAAGCAAGAAAACAAAAATAAATTTAAAGAAAGAATCTAGGCTAAGGGGATGGTATCTATAGCATGTGCCAAAGGAACCTATTTATAGCCTTCAGGTGGTCGTCGTTCTAAACCCTAGGTCAGATGATGTTCCTGAGCTTTAAGTTTGATTGTGCAGACTAAAATGCCCTAGCTTTGTGTTTAATTTTTGTCCTAGAGTCAATCTCGGGACACATCAGGACTATGTCACGACATAGAAGTCAGTATGCTCGTCCTTAGGATGTCTTCAGGGGTATGCTCTGACACCCTCAGTCTGTGTCATGATATCGAAGGCAGTTTTGTACTTTCTCCATTTTTCTCTTTATATTGTGACATCAGACCTCCTGTTTTGCGATATAGCATCCAATATCAGCCTAAAATCCCTTCTAATGGTCTTTTGCATGCTCACAAAGTATGTTAGCTCTCCCTTAGGCCTCATTTTCCCCTTAAGGTTAATAAAAAGACTTAATTTGCATATTTTATTAAATATAAGTAAAACTAAAGAAACTAAACTAAAATATAACAAAAATGCTTGTATTCAAGCTCCTTAAGTGAGAAAACTAGTTTAATCTACTACACCTAATTACGGTAGGTCACTAACATCCACACCCAACTTAGCCAAATGATGGGTATGATGCAAAGGCAAGTTGGCACGGGCATTCTGAGTAACATTGAAAATAACCCTTAGAGAGATGAGAAGAAGCATCTGAAAGCTATTACACTCCATGCAGGTATAGTCTTGGAAAATCGAAGTGCTCCAAATCCAAATGAGTTAAATGAAGAAGAACTAGACAATCTGGTGGATGAATCCCCACGTGATGATGAGACTCAGAAAGCCGAAGAAGCAGTTGAGCCAGAAACGAAATTAGGTGCTGACTCAATTTTCAAAAGTGTATCATTCCTATCAAGGCTTGTGGACAAGAGGAAAAGGTATTAGGCTAACTTTGTAAGTTTTCTTAACTTGTTTAAATCCCTAAATGTAAATCTACCACTACTAGAACTAATAGAAAAGAATTCCATAATATGTCAAAACTTTAAAAGAAATTATGTCTAGGCATAGGAAAATTTCAAAAGGGGAACAACTAAATGTAAATGCCTTATGTAGTGCTATCATCACTAAAAAAATACCCTCTATGTTAAAAGATCTAGGTACCTTTACAATTTCGATAAAGATAGGGGATATAAACTTTGGTAAGTCCCTATGTGATTTAGGGGTCAATATAAATTTAATATCCTATCTATTTATAAAAAACTTGAATTAGAGAAACTCACACACTGATAACACTACAATTGGTTCATAGGTCTTTGGTATAGCCTAAAGGTGTATTAGAAGATGTATTGGTTAAAGTAAGGCAATTCGTATTTCCTGTAGATTTTGTTGTCATTAACTTTGAGTAAGATCATGAGATTCCCATCCTATTGGGAAGACTGTTTTTAGCTACATCCAAGTCCACCATCAATGTAGAGAAGAATGAATTGATAATGAAAATCAATAGGGAAATGGAAGTGTTTAAATGCGGTAGTCCTTCAAACGATGAGGAACTACTAGGGTACTTAGTGGAGATTTGTAATGCACTATGTTATCGTACCACTAATGACCTTGATCAAAGGTATGCATGCTATCTTATGTGTGCAAGAAAGCAGATAGGGTCATGAGAAAGGGAAAGCTGGAAGGACTCAGGATGGAAAGGAGAAAATTTTACATATCAGGATGACCAAACTCAATACATGAAGTCAATGAGGAGACCTAAAAGGCTGTTGGATGAATCTGGTAGCAAAAATTAATATTCGAATAATTGAACTTCATCAATTTTTGTAAAATTTGTATTTTGATTTTTAGTATTTTTTTAACTTAAATTTAATTTTTATGTAAGAGTAGGACATAATAAGGTAGGAGTTAAAGCATGTTGAGTATTTATGTTTCTTTAATTAATGTGGGTATACAGATACCCTTTAATTAAGAATACCCTCTCAGTCTCATCCTTTCCAAGAGTTACTACCTAAGATATCCTTTCGGTCTCACCTAAGAATACCGATACCCTTTCGATCTCACCATTCAACAAAAGTTTACTAAAGGCATACCCAACATGATACCTTTTTTATCTCACCTATCTAATTATTCTACTAGGAACATCAATCCTAGTATACTACGAACTTTAGCGGACTCAAATAAATATCCAATTTAAAATTAATAAAAACTTGATTAAGTAATTAGTTAAGTAATTAGTTAAGCAATCAATCACGCAGGATATTTATGAAACACAGATTTTATTATCATATTTATTCAAACTTTCAATTAATTAAATTAACGAAAGAGATATAAATAAGAGAATAAAGTAGAGAATGCTTATTGATAAATAATGATGAATGCACACATCCCGAACAATCTTCGCTCACAACATTTCAACTTTGAAATAGAAGGATTTCGATTAAGGAAATAAAATGAAAACCTAATCTAAGAAATAAAAATTGAATAAATGAATAAAAGTATGAAAACGACACCAAATCTATGGTTTGTAGCTAGAATTTAAAGTTTCTATGTATTATGACCTAATTAGGTCAATTACAATATGATTAACAAGTTAAACGTGATTGTGCAGATGAAAACACCCTTGCAAAATTGTTGAGTCTATTAAACTGGTGTCATGACACTCTATAGCCTATGCCGTGACTTTGCTAGCAAAATGCTTGGGCTTTTGGGACTCAGGTGGAATTCCATGACTTTGCTTTTATGATGTTGCGACATCGACTCCAGTAGCTTGCCTTATGGTTTTGAGTTAGAAAATTAGCTAAGTGTTGAGGCTTGATTCAATGTCATGACTTTCTCCTTGAATGTCGCAACATCTATGGTAGTCCATTGACTCCTCGGCTTAAGCTTTTGTCTTGCACACTCAATCAACTTGTTAGTTTTTCTTTACGCCCAAATAGGCCTAAAAAGTCATAAAACAACAAAAAAATCTCAATTTATTCAATTTAAACTTAAAACTAAATAATTTTAAAAACAAAAATAGATAAAATTACTTGAATAAAAATGAGAAGAGCTTAATTTGCCACAATAAATTGTTTTATTGTGGCAGACCAAATTTCCCCACACTTAAGTCTTTGCTTGTCCTCAAGCAAACAAGCACCCAACATGCAAGAAATATGTCCCTTATATTATATTAATTACTAAGAAACAATGTCAGCAAATATTAAAGTTTTGTTGACTCTATCTTACATGCAACTTTAATCTTGATACTTTGTTAACTTAAAACTTTTAAAGTAAATTTGTCTAGTTTATAAAGTTAAATAACTAAAAAACCTAGAAGTAATCCAAATGACCAAATATTCAATCATATTAACATAAATCTAAGTCATACAGATATATAGTAAAGGTAAGAATGGAAATCAAAGACATTCTCTAAGTTTAATTATTACCAAGTCTAGAAAATTATGCAAAGGGAACGCTTAAGTCACATAGGTCTTCAAGGTTTGTAACATTCTGAGGCTTAGGACTGTATGAGTTCAATGAAAGTATGGCTCAAAATGGCTCCATCACTACAAATAGTTAGGCACATTACATTGTTCCCTTTCACCCCCAGTTTTATCCTTAAGGCGCACCTCCTCATTTCTCCTTCTCTTACCTTCATTTTCTCTCCAAATAGAAAAATGCAAAGACACAATACAATATTTGTAAGTATAGAAAGCTTAGCCAGTTTTAGTGCATTTGAGTGAATGAAAATTTTCCTAAGCTAAGGTCTGATTTTTCTTTTGATTACATTATAAGGATTTGACTTGTTTTCGCTCACACTACTTTTATCCCGTTCCATGCTTTTATTCTCTCGCTTTGCCTTTAAACCTCACAATGCTTTTGTTCACTAAACTAATTTTTCATTTTTACCACAATTTTTTAAGAGTCCTATACTCACTATATTGTATTGTTTCTTACTTTTTCCACTTAATTCTTTTGAAACCACAAAGATGTCTCTATCCAAACCCATAATATCTGTAACAGCCCGTTTTTAGTCAAATCAGAACAATGAATTTGGGACAAAAAATTTGAGGTCAAAATATTTATTTTATTATTATTTCAATGACTAAAACATGATAGTATGATCGTGTGAAAATTTCGTTAAGAAATTTTATCGTTTGAGTGCTTAATTTAATAAAAAAAAACTAAATCGCATAAAGTGTAAAACTTATGTTTTATTAGCTAAAGGTGTCTAATAGCTATGGAACCTTAAAGTGGATGTCCTTATATGGTAATAAGACCATTTTTAATGTGAGTGGACATATTTGGACACATTATTAAGTGTTTTAAATGTTATTAATTAAGGTTAAAATTGTATTTAATGAATTAAATTAAGTAAAATATAGAAAAACAAATGTTTCATCTTTCTTAGTGTATTCATCCACCAAAATTTCAACCTAAAATAGCCATGGGAGAAGCTTAACATTCATCCAAGTTCATCTGGTGCATGTAAGTTCATTTTTGTTCCATTTTTAATGATTTATATGCTTTTGGTATCGTTGCAGCTTAATTTAGCTAACCCAGTGACTAATTTACAAAAATGTTAAAGGTTTAGAGTTTTTCCATTGATGAATGTACATGTATTTTGATGTTTCATGATAGATAATGTATGATTGTTGTTAGATAAACAACATTTGTAAAGTGATTTTTGGTAAAATTGTCAATTAGGGATTAAATTGAGAAATGTGGAAATTTTATGGTAGAAATGTGATATAAATGAAAAATATGGGTTGCTTTGGTAATAAGAGAAATTTGGCTAGCATGGGTAGGGACTTAATTGCATAAATTTGTATTTTTATGAGCTAAGGACTAATTTTTAAAGAAATTAAAATATTAGGGGCAAAAGAGTAAAGTTGCCATCATATGTTTTTTGGGCTAAATTGATAATTGAATAAGTTAATTTTGGTTACATATAGATCAAGAAAAGCAAAGTTCAGATCAAGATCAGGGAAAAACAAATTTGGATTAGTCAATCCATTTCATCGTTTTTGCGATCGAGATAAGTTTGTATGTTAGTAAGCATTATTATAATTGTGTTTTAAATGCTTTATTATTGAATTTAATTTTGAATATGACCTTTCAAAATATTTGATGAATATTCGGCAATTGGAAATCCCAGTTGAACATTAGGAATAGATTAGGATATGAATGACATGTCATTGGGGGTTATGTAATTTGGGTGTTGGTCCGTACGTCCTACCGGTGGTTGAGTTATCCAGCATGTGTTGTGGATTCTCATCAGCTTGTGTGAACAGCACCGTGTAGCTACATTATGACCATCAGCTTGTGTGAGCAGACCTATTGATATCTCAAGAGTGAGCATTATATGAGATATGAGATTGAGATAGCTTCGGTTATGTATTGCCGCTTAGGATGTGAGACTCCCGTGTATCTAATATTATTCCAAATGGTTCAATGGGTATATCGAAGATATGAAATGGTGAGAAATAGATACGTATCAATACAGGTATGTACAAAAAATATATGAACATTGAACCTATGAAAGTTGTGAGTTCATGATTACTTATGTGATTGAATACATGTTAACCTTATTATTTAATGATTTTGTAGTATATTATGTTCATTCTACTTGAATTGTGAATGAATGGTGAGCTTTACTTATTAACTGTACTGGCTTACTAAGATTTATAGCTTACTCTATTTACTTTTCCATGTTTTATAGTGCTTATCCAAGCTTGCTCGGATTTAGGAGTCATCAGAGATCTCATCACACTATCAAGCTTTCACTTTGGTACTTTTGAACTTACGTATTTGGTTCTATGGCGTGTATAGGAGTTATGGTCATTTTGGTATATATGTTGGTAATGAATTTAGCCATTTGAGTTGGCTTGGAAATGAAGAATGGTTTATTTTGTGTATAGCCATGTGATTTGGGCTTATCTTGGCATGTTTGGTGATGTATGTATATATGTGAAATAGGTCTTTTGATATGTTGTGTATAATTTCAATTTATACGCTTGTTGTGAATTGGTATTTGGGGTATCAAGTGGTTGAATTTGAGATTATTATACTTGTGGTTTTAGGTAAAGGCATAATTCTTATTGATGATTTGAGACTGTAAATTTTGGTATGAAATTGGATGCCTTATTATGATACTTGTGTATCTTGTGATTAATGGTATTGAAGTAGAATGAATTAGACTTGGTTGAGATTGGTTTGAATGCCTATTTATGTGATATTATATGCCTTTTGGTTTGGTGTAGGTGATTGCAATTTAGGTGAGAAAGATGCCTTGGTAATAGCCTATTTTTGTCCATATAGGCAGAGACATGAGTGTGTGTCTTAGCCATGTGTGACATGCAGTCAGGTGAAACGACCATGTGCCCCATAGTGTTTAATTAGAAATCAAGTCGGTATACTCCACACAGTCTAGCACACGGGCGAATGACTTAGACGTGTGGCATAAGTCAGTATACCCTACAGGTTTGGCATGGCGTAGCACACGGCCTGGCACACGGGCGTGTGTTGCCATTTTGAAGGGCACATGGACATGTGGTTGGACATGTGACCCAAGTCAGGGAGTTGCACGGGGTCAGACACGGACTGGGATACACCCATGTGATCCCATTTTGAATGTCCACACGGCCTGTGACATGGGCATGTATTTGGTCGTATGAGACACACAGCCAGGACACACGGGCGTATGTCCCTTGTATTTTTAAAAATTTTCTAAGTTTCCTAAAAATTTCTTATCAATTTAGTCCCGAGCCACTCCTAATGCATGATTTAGGCCTCGTAGGCTCGTATTAGGGACGGTATGAATGATTGTGAATGATTTATATTTGGAATGGATAAATTGTATGAGAAATGTATGTTTATTTGTGTAATAAGTCCGATTCCGGCAATGTATACAGGTGAGAGGTATTACAATATCCATGGCCTGACGTCTACTTCATAATGTAATACAGGACCAATGATAGGGAAAGGCTCAAGTTTTAATTTATTTTCGGCTCACGATTTCAATATTAATGGTTTATTAAGGAGTTATTAGGGTCAAATATGGTAACTATGGACACATAGCATAAGGGTATGGTCATTTAAGCATTGGTTATTCAAATAATGCCTTAAGTCATCCCTAAGTATTCCACAACACACAATTTCTTTCATGCTTTTAACTAAACCAAGGAACAATAATCAAATCAACCATTATGCGTCTACAAATACCTATAATGCTTATTTATCCTATGTCACACAATCGAACATTTTTACATAAGTACTCCTAGTCTATAATGCAATTTAACTAAGTAAACTAATTAATCTACCTTATATCAGATATCAATAAAAAATTGCATGCTTGACAAAAAATCAACACATTATTTAATTATTCACAATCAATATTCTTAGTATTAACATAACCCGAACACCTTGCAATTCAAACAAAAATATTTTTTTCAATATATATCATAATATAAATAACGAAGAAAACACACAACCTAAAATCTATGTACTCCCTCCACACAAACTTTAAAACCTACATTGTCTTCAATGTAAAAGAATTAAAGTGCAAACAAGAAAACTTCCCTGAAAAAGGATGAATCCTTGTTGTCATACTAACATCGGGATACCGTGTGCTCCAAGTGGATGAAAAAGTATTTAACGAAAAAGAAAACACTACGGCCAAATAACATGAAAATAATAATATAACTAGTAAAATAAAAAATACTTAAAAGAAGTGTTGACAATGAAAAATAGGATGTCAAAATAAATAATTTCGAAAGAAACTTGGCCCTTCAGTGGTTTTTGCGACATCAATTAATGTAGTCGCAACATTGAGGCAGCTCATTGTGATGCCTAGCCTACCTGTCATGCCGTAGAATAATAACTTGAAAGTCACGACTCCAAGCCTTCCTTGTCATGACATAAGTCCAATTTCTAGCTTCTTCAATTTTTTCAATTCTATTACTCCATGATATCGACCTTGTTTTGAAAAAAAAAACTAACATGGTAACTAAAAGTAAAATAAACAAGCAAGAAAAATTAAAACAACAAATAAAGAAAATCATAAAAGTCCTTTCAAAGTTGGGATGATCCATATCGCCATCATAGAAAAACTTCCAGTTGGTCCTTGACACTTTGATTCGTCGCTTGTTCTCCCATCGAGAAATACAAACTAGCCTCCTCAATCAAATCCATTAGCAACGCCTTATCTTTAACCAATGCGACATCCGCACTATGAGCCATTTTATGCCAAATTAGATCCAACCCTATATGATAATCCAAGGTATTATTACCTCAGGCATCCTCACCTCACATAAGGTTCTAGTCTCATGAGCTTTGCCTCCATCACCAAATGAGAATGGAACAAACTTATCTACTCATTCAGTTGGCATCTCCCAATTATGGCTAGAAGGTGTACAAGCTCTATTACA
Source organism: Gossypium hirsutum (assembly GCF_007990345.1). Taxonomy (NCBI): domain Eukaryota; kingdom Viridiplantae; phylum Streptophyta; class Magnoliopsida; order Malvales; family Malvaceae; genus Gossypium; species Gossypium hirsutum. The sequence goes on along the minus strand of NC_053430.1, from coordinate 39,917,787 downwards.
CCTTCATTTAGATATGGTTTAAGCTCTACCTTCGAGGAGTCATCCACTCTGATACCAAGACAAGGAATCTCCCTAATTGGACTTAATAGCCAACATAATAGTATTTTAATCAATTTTTTTAATTTTAATTAGAATATAAACCATTTAGATTACTTGCTAACATAAGTTATCTTATCGCTTATGATCTAACCAAATAATGCAACTTATTATTATTTAAATGTTATGTAATCAATGAGCCAATATTTGCTTGTTCATTTTGCTTTGCCTACAAAAATTATTGAGGACAAATAAAAATGATATTAATGCGAATGATGGAAGTTTTATTAGACCAATTTTTTTGAAAAATTACAAGTAAATTATGACTAAAAACAACACTAAGGGCACTAGATCTTAATAATTTTCTTCCTACCTTATGGGAAGATGAAGTCCAAAAACATATCCATTCCATTTTTCATGCAATGAAATGACTATAATGCTAAAAAGATTTTGCTTTAATAATTGGATTTCCAATCAATAGGCATATGGTAATCAAATATGGTAACATTGATGCAAAGTCACAGTGGTATCGGTTGTTGAGTGTCGTGTCATCTATGGAGGAGAAAGAATTAGATGGGAAACTGGTGAAATGCACATGGTTGAATCAATTTCTTAAACCTATCTGATCCATCATAATTTGATATATCAACTTAGGCTCCTCGTTATACTTAATGAGCTTGTTCTCAAGCAATTTCAGTGTCTTTTTTTGTAATTTAGGTTTATTTTCTTTCTTAGATTAAATAAGTGTTTAATGTGTTCTTATGCTTATTTAGAGACCCAAATTGGCCAAATGTGCCATTGGGACCCTAATGACTAATTGTAAGGCTCGAAATTTTTTGAAAACATTACCAAAGAAAGTGATATTGCAATACCTCCAACAGGCCTGAGATGTAGACCACTTACAGTGGTATCATGATATCCACTTTAGGTATCCTGATACCCACCTACCAAGGAGCACACAATTTCAAGACTGTCAATGATATCATGATATCCTACCCTAGTTATCACGACATCACCATCATAAGGGGACAAAAAAATGTTATAAGGGGTAGTCTTTATCCAACCAAAGCTCTAATAAAACAAACATTCAAGGGCAGTTTTGGAAACAATTTTGGGTCAGAATAGCAACTAAAAGAAGCCAATTTTGGTTAAGGGGAGAGATTATGAGCATTACGCATAGTTTAGTATAGTTTTTTCTTAGGTTTTATCTGCTCATTTTAGGGTTTTACATTCTCTTTCTTCTTCCATAGTTGTAGTGTTAATTTTTCTGCATTTTTTTCTCGTTCTTATCATTTCTTAAGTTAGTTAAGTTAGTTACTACTATAGCTAGGGTTTATTTTCACTTTTAGTACCTTTCTTCTACTTGTAATGACATTTCACTCTTTTTCTTAATGTTATTTCAGTTTCCTTTAGTTTCATCTATTAAAAACTTAAACTTTAATGATTATTGTTCATCAATTTGCTGTTGAGTGCTATTCTTTAATTTTCCTTTGAGCTTTCTAAGATAAAAATCCTAACTTTTATTTTCTTTAAGTTTGATGTTAATGGTTGTCATGTTTTCTTCTTTCATGTTTGTGAGCTTAATTTTTAGCATGAGTAACTAAACTCCAAGGGGGTTGGTTGATGGAGTGTGGGTAAACTAAATTTTGGATGAGGGACTAAATTGAAATAAATTAGACTAAATTGAATAAACCTAAAAATTGAGGATTGATGCCCCTATGAGACAATCTAAGCAAATGAGTGAGCTATCATAATTTAGTGTAGCAGATTAAACTAGTTTTCATACTTGAGGAGTTTGAATACAAGAATTTTCATTATATTTTAGTATGTTTCCTTAATTTAGTCTAAATCAAATAAAAAGTGCATTCTAAGTCTTTTATTGATCTTAGGGGTTAAATGACTCCTAAAAGTGAGCTAATTACTTAGTTAGTGTGTAGGAGACCATTGAAATGCATAGAGACCCAATAATGGTCACTGTGTTGCAACATGCAAAGTTTGATGTCACAACATAGAGGGAAAAATACAGGAATCTTGAGACTACCTTTGGTTTCACGACACAGCCAAGGGATGTCGCGACACACCCTTGAAGTTACCCTGAACATAAGCATACTATCTTTGATATCACGACACAGGCACCAAGATGTTGTGACAATAGCCCTGTATAGGATTAGTTATGAGTCAGGGGCATTTTGGTCTACACAATAGAAATCAAACAGAGAATGTCAACTAAGCTAGGGTTGATGATGATGACTACCCTAATTCTATAAATAGGCTTATTTATGAGTTGTTTAAGGATGAATTTTACATTACAAGTTTCTGCCTATAAATTTAGCTTTTAGTTTTTCCCTATTCTTAGGTTTTAGAATTCATTTTAGTTATTTCTCTTTTGTGTTCTTCAGGGAATTGGATTTGTAAGCGCAATCAAATGTTTGAAGATTTCAATAGTTCAATTATCAAATAGAAAATAGGATTCTCTAAATTCTATTATTTTCATATTCTTTATGCATAAATTTTATATAAAGTTTACAATGTTTATCGATTCCATGAGGAACTAATTCTCTTATGGGGATTAGCGATTAGAGTTGTGATTAATTTATTATTATGTAACATTTCTTAGCGAATCAAATTTTTTGGAGAGGAAAAAGTTAAACCCTAGGCCCCAACCAGTCTGGAATGTGAGGTCGAGAGATAAGTGGCTTATAATATCCCGAATTAGGGCCTAATCGAAATAGTAGTTTCATGACCACAAATTCGAGATAGAAATAATTATTTTATGATTATTTTGAGGTCTATGATATGATTGCATGATTGCGTGAAAATTTCGTGAAGAAATTCTATGCATAAAGTGCTTAATTTGAAGTTAGGGACTAAATTGAATAAGTTGCAAAACTTGCATTCTAGAAGTTTCTAGTATGAAATTGCTTTGAAATATTAATTAGGAGGCCTTAAATAGCAATTTGACCAATTTCAAAGTTTATGGACAAATATTGGACATGAATGGAATTTTTGGAAAGTTTAGTAGTAAGGGCATTTTGGTCATTTAGGGGTAAAATGAATTAAAATACAAAATTAAAAGACAATTTTGCTCATATTCTTCACCATGGACGTGTATACCAAGGGAGACTCCATGGCTAGGGTTTCCAAGCTTCCAAGCTCGATTGTAAGTCCGTTCTAGCCTCGTTTTTAATGATTTTTACGTTTTTGGAGTCCCGGTAACTTGATTTAGCTTATGCTAGCAATAATTCAACCTAGGGTTCATATTTGGAAAAGTACCCATAGGTGAAATTTGTGTATTTTGGTGTTTTATGATAGAATATGAGGTTTTAAATTATGTTAGACAACTTGTGCTACTCGATTTTAAGTGAAAACGAGCAAAAGGGCTTAATCGGTAAAAATACCTAATAATCATAAGTACAAGTTAGAGTGAGAATTTGATGTTGCCATAGAAGGGAAAAATGATCAGCATGTCATAAAACATAAGAAAATAAGATGAAGTTTAATTTTCGAACCTTGAGGAAAAAGTGCAAATATTCAAAAGTTTAGGGGTCAAAATGAAAATTTTAAAAATATGATTTTTGGACCCGTATGAATAGTGTGACTAATTATTAGGCTAAATGTGATATTATAGATGAAGAAAATCGAGATTCGCGCTTAAATCGGGAAAATACAAGGTTATAGAATAAAATGGTAAATTGCTGTTCCTGGATCGAGGTAAGTTCGTATGATAATAATAATGCAATGTTATGTTTGAATTATATTTCTTACTATTATTGCATATATTTTATGATTTAATATATTGGAAAAGTTGATGGAATGGTGTTTATGATATGGAAATATGACATGAAAGATTGTTACATGAAATGCAATAAAATGATGATACATGACAAGTGATATATGAAATATGTGATATATGTTACGTAAATTCTTAAAAGCTGATTTGATACTTGAGTTGTGTCTTATTATACTATGAATGGACAATTGGTACTATGGATAGTGAGATCGACACTTCGAGTAAATTTGTACATAAATAATCTATTGATTCTTTTTATGTTATTATATTTTGATATCATATGAAATGTGGCTGCCTATCAAATGGTTATTTGATGTAAATTATGAATTTAAATTGATTACGGACAATTTAGTAAAATGTTGAAAAGTGAGGAATTTCTCGATTGAACCTTCGGAATAAAAACGATACGAATGATCTATTGTGAGGTCGCATGTGTAGTACTAAGTGCAGGCTACTACGTGTATCAGGTGGTTAGGTCACGTGTGTAGGACTAAGTGCAGGCTACTACGTGTACAGGATAATTGGTCGCATGTGTAGTACTATGTGCAGGCTACTATGCGTACCAGATAGCTTTGGCTACAAGTGTGAAAATATGTGCAGGCAATTGAGTATCAGTTATTATTCCGAAGAGTTCAACGGGAAAATCGATTAAGTAAAAATACAATTGAACATGATTATATGATGAATAAGTGTAGGTATATGTTTATGAAAAATTATGAGCAATGTGCTCGATAATTGGGTGAATTTCGATAAGACAAAATGGATTAAGAATGAATTTTAGTGGTAAAATAGTGTTGGACAACAACAGTTGCATGAAATTGAAAATTCACTAAAAATTGTGGAAGTTGAATAAAAATGCAAATGATATATGAAAATAAATCTTAGTGAGTCTATTTTCACATGAAGGGAAAAGGGGAAGCAAAATAATTCTATATTGTGTGATATTTGAATTCTTGTGAAACAGGGTCTGAATGAATTTGAGATCCCTTTTTCTGACTTTAGAAATTCACCATAAATTGTACAAAAATTATTGAGAGTCATACCTTACATTCATGGATTCCTTATTGAATATAATTTTAAGGGAAAGAAACGGCATGGTCGTTGTAATTCTGTACAGGGAGAAATTCGGTTCGTAGTGCACAGGGGTCAGAGTAGTCATACCCTGAAATAGGGGAGACTTTAACTAATAAACTATACTAAATGGCCCGACCAAATATTCTAGAAAAAATAGTAAGTAGAAATATGAGTCTAGTTTCATATAAAATTTACGGAATTGGATTTTTAGTTTTGTAACTTGAGATATGATTTGTTTTAACACCGGGACTCCAGAAAACATCCTGTCCTGAATATGTGTAATTGTACAATTATAGTGTTTTCTTGAAAAGCATGGTAGTAATTGCTTATTATTTTCATATGAACTTACTAAGCGTAAAGCTTACCCATCCTCTTCATTTCTTTAGTATTGGCAGGTCAGCTCGGGGTTAGAGATCGTCGGAGGCAAAATCACACTATCAAACTATCATTTTTGGGAAAATTAATTCAAATATTAGAAATATCAAGTGCGTAGCATGTATAGGAAGTTGGATTGTGATATGTATTTTTATTATGATTTTGACCATACCTATCAGTCTGCATCGAGTTATCGTATAAAATCATGAGATGTGGTCCTTATCCATTATGGTTTATAAGTTTAATTAATCGTGCCATGTCCTATGTTTTGATGTGATGATATAGTTAGCTTTGTTTGTTATGCATGTGTTCGAAAAGTTTTGAATTAAATGAAATTTTATGGCCCGGTTTTCGTCTATGTGTATTGTTAAGTCCGGTAATGCCTCGTACTCTGTTTCGGCCTTGGATACGGGTAAGGGGTGTTACATTTAGTGGTATCAGAGCTATGGCTTAGTCGGTTCTCGGACTAACCTAGCATGTGTAAAAGTCCAGCTATACATGCCACTGATCTGTGATAGTGTGATGTCTCCCGAAGCGTATGAGCACCGTCTTGCTTAGACAAAGGTACTCTCCAACCGAGCTGCACTGACCATGTTCAATGTGATTCGAAAGTGTTTGAATAAAATTACGATTATGATGAGTCTCAATTTAGAAAAGTATGAATAAAAGTTTATGATATATATATAAGTGATAACACGTGAGATGAAATGTCATGTTGTGATAAATATCCATACTTGCTTGATGCTCATATGATGTAGTGCACTGGGCTTACTTGATAAGATGAACGGGATAAATATAAATTCGTAGAAGTATCAGTAAAAGTTCCAAATATCATGATATGAATGAAAATGTCATTGCCTTGATTGAACGTTGAATGTTGATGAATGTCAATGATATTTTTTATGAGATAAATGATTATAATGAAATGAATTTATCTATGTTAAATTGTTTGGACTGAATTATGTGATTGTAATTATATGTATATGATGATGCACGAAACGAAATTTGTGATTGTGATATAAATATCTATGTTTGTTTAACCCTTATATGATGTCATGAGTATGATTTGTTCGAGTTGATGAATGGATAAGTCAAGCTATCCAGAAAACATAGGATGCATGCATAATTATACTTAACTAAATGAGATAACTGGAAAGTGAGCATTAAATCAATATGAATATTAGTTACTCGAAATGAATAACATGATTGAGATATGATTGCTATGAAGAAAACTGTGTTACATGTATATGTATATGAGAGTTGAATCAGAGGCCCTACGACCCCTTTCCCCTTACTAAAGTGGTGTTTTATAATGGAATTTCATGAGATTTATACTGAATAAGTTTCCAGTTGAGAAACCAAAGAGTTCAGTGCTAGAATAATTATAAATATGATTAAAGATTGAAGAATGAATTGATAAGTAAAGTCAAAGCTAGAAAAGTATCAGATTGGCATAAGGATTATTGGAGTTATGCACTGTTCCAGTTAGAGAAGAAATTTATTTTGATAAATCGAATTACTAAGGTACAAGGTCGAGAAAAGTGCAAATAAAAATTTATTTAGAACTAGTCTTCTTGAGTGAAAAGTAATATGAAATTTGTGATGGTAGAAATAGTTGGGGAAATGATATCTGAAATGTGTACTATTTGAGTGTGACAGTTACGGTTGGACAGATTTTAGCAGTTTCTTCTAAGATGTTCTATGTGTTTATCTGTTCCCAGAAATATTTCTATGGTTATTGATCTTTTGAAGAAATTCTTGTTATATGGGGATGTTTTCTAATCCTGATGTTAAATGAAAGCATTGGTAGCCTGACTGGTTTATAATTTATATTGCACTATTCCTTCGGGCATTCTATGATATTCTGCCTGATAAAAAAAATGAGAAGAGAATATGTATGATACTATGATTCTGTTTCTTCTACTTGATGCTCCATTTGATATGTATATATATGGGAAGATACATTGTTCTTGTTGCATTTGATTCCAGTGAGACTAAATGATGTTTTCTACTGGATTTCTTTTCTCTGAGGAATTATCGGGATCTTCTATATTTTCCTATGAGTTTGGTTTTCAATTTTCTGGCATAGTATCGTATCTTGGGTTTCTTTATTCTGGATTTCTTTATTCTAGGTTTTTCTATCTTGGATTTCTTTATTTGGTTTTCTTATTATCTTTATTCCGTAATTTGTCAACTATGACTCATGTTCGGAGTGCATTCTTCAGCTCGTGATAACCATGTCAAGTATGGCTATACTTCTGATTTGATTTGGGTGATGTGGTGATTTCACTATTGGGATTTTTCTAATTTTCGTGTAAGGTTTGACAACAGTAAAGGTATAAGTGATAAAAGTGTGAGTTTCAATCTGTATGGTGGATTACTTCTCTCAAGTAAGTCAATTATAGTTAATGTCTTCAATTGAGATATTTTGGTACTTAAGCTAATGCAATTGAGATGGTTTTGATTAACGTAATGAATGAATAGTAAAGGATGGCATGATGAATTGTTTTGTAACTAGAAGAAAGGATTATTTTCGAGGTTATATCAGAATTATTTCCGTAGCAGAAAGAGGAAAATGTGATAGTGAGTAGCAAACTAAAAGAGTACAATGAGGATCGACTTCTGATAATGAATTTCAGAATATATTGGAGGCACCGCCTGAGTGAAAGTTCTTCAACACTGAATATGAAATTGAGGAATCTAAGTGAAGACCACTTTTCTGGTAAGATTTTCGGGGACGAGAATCCCTAAAGGGGGGAGAATTGTAATATCCCGAATTAAGGCCTAATTAGAATAGTAGTTTCGTGACCATAAATTCGAGATAGAAATAATTATTTTATGATTATTTTGAGGTCTATGATATGATTGCATGATTGTGTAAAAATTTCGTGAAGAAATTCTATGCATAAAGTGCTTAATTTGAAGTTAGGGACTAAATTGAATAAGTTGCAAAACTTGCATTCTAGAAGTTTCTAGTATCAAATTGCTTTGAAATATTAATTAGGAGGTCTTAAATAGAAATTTGACCAATTTCAAAGTTTATGGACAAATATTGGACATGAATGGAATTTTTGGAAAGTTTAGTAGTAGAGCATTTTGGTCATTTAGGGGTAAAATGAATTAAAATACAAAATTAAAAGCCAATTTTTCTCATCTTCTTCACCATGGACGTGTATACCAAGGGAGACTCCATGGAGAGGGTTTCCAAGCTTCCAATCTCGATTGTAAGTCCGTTCTAGCCTCGTTTTTAATGATTTTTACGTTTTTGGAGTCTCGGTAACTTGATTTAGCTTATGCTAGCAATAATTCAACCTAGGGTTCATATTTGGAAAAATACCCATAGGTGAAATATGTGTATTTTGGTGTTTTATGATAGAATATTAGGTTTTAAATTATGTTAGACAACTTGTACTACTCGATTTTAAGTGAAAACGAGCAAAATGGCTTAATCGGTAAAAATACCTAATAGTCATAAGTACATGTTAGAGTGAGAATTTGATGTTGCCATAGAAGGGAAAAATGATGCATGTCATAAAACATAAGAAAATAGGATGAAGTTTAATTTCCGAACCTTGGGGCAAAAGTGCAAATATGCAAAATTTTAGGGGTCAAAATGAAAATTTTTAAAAATATGATTTTTGGACCCGTATGAATAGTGTGACTAATTATTAGGCTAAATGTGATATTATAGATAAAGGAAATCGAGATTCGAGCTTAAATCGGGAAAATACAAGGTTATGGAATCAAATGGTAAATTGTTGTTCCTAGATCGAGGTAAGTTCGTACGATAATAATAATGCAATGTTGTGTTTGAATTATATTTCTTACTATTATTGCATATATTTTATGATTTAATATATTAGAAAAGTTGATGGAATGGTGTTTATGATGTGGAAATATGACATGAAAGAATGTTACATGAAATGCAATAAAATGATGATACATGACAAGTGATATATGAAATATGTGATATATGTTATGTAAATTCTTAAAAGCGGATTTGATATTTGAGTTGTGTCTTATTATACTATGAATGGAAAATTGGTACTATGGATAGTGAGATCGACACTTCGAGTAAATTCGTACATAAATAATCTATCGATTCTTTTTATGTTATTATATTTTGATATCATATGAAATGTGGCTGCCTATCAAATGGTTATTTGATGTAAATTATGAATTTAAATTGATTACGGACAATTTAGTAAAATGTTGAAAAGTGAGGAATTTCCCGATTGAACCTTCGGAATAAAAACGATACGAATGATCTATTGTGAGGTCACATGTGTAGTACTAAGTGCAGGCTACTATGCGTACCCGAAAACTGTGATCACGTGTGTAGTACTAAGTGCAGGCTACTACGTGTACCGGATAATTGGTCGTATGTGTAGTACTATGTGCAGGCTACTATGCGTACCAGATAGCTTTGGCTACAAGTGTGAAAATATGTGCAGGTAATTGAGTATCAGTTATTATTCCGAAGAGTTCAACGGGAAAATCGAGTAAGTAAAAATACAATTGAACATGATTATATGATGAATAAGTGTAGGTATATGTTTATGAAAAATTATGAGCAATGTGCTCGATAATTGGGTGAATTTTGATAAGACAAAATGGATTAAGAATGAATTTTAGTGGTAAAACAGTGTTGGACTGCAGCAGTTACATGACTTTGAAAATTCACTAAAAATTGTGGAAGTTGAATAAAAATGAAAATGATATATGAAAATAAATCTTAGTAAGTCTATTTTCACATGAAGGAAAAAATGGAAGCAAAATAATTGTATATTGTGTGATATTTGTATTCTTGTGAAATAGGGTCTGAAAGAATTTGAGATCCCCTATTCTGACTTTATAAATTCACCATAAATTGTACAAAAATTATTGAGAGTCATACCTTACATTCGTGGATTCCTTATTGAATCTAATTTTAACAGAAACAAACGGCATGGTTGTTAGAATTCTGTACAGGGATAAATTGGGTTCGTAGTGCACAGGGGCAGAGTAGTCATACCATGAAATAGGGGAGACTTTAACTAATAAACTGTACTAAATGGCCCGACCAAAACTTCTAGAAAAAAACTAGTAAGTAGACATATGAGTCTAGTTTCATAGAAAATTTACAGAGTTGGTTTGAGTTTTGTAACTTGATATATGATTTGTTTTAACATTGGGACTCCAGAAAACAACCTGTCCTGAATATGTGTAATTATACAATTATAGTGTTTTATCTTGAAAAGGATGGTAGTAATTGCTTATTATTTTCATATGAACTTACCAAGCATAAAGCTTACCCATCCTCTCCACTTCTTTAGTATTGGCAGGCCAGCTCGGGGTTGGAGATCGTCGGAGGCAAAATCACACTATTAAACTATCATTTTTGGGAAAATTAATACAAATATTAGAAATATCGAGTGAGTGGCATGTATAGGAAGTTGGTTTGTGATATGTATTTTTATTATGATTTTGACCATACCTATCAGTCTGCATTGAATTATCGTATAAAATCATGAGATGTGGTCCTTATCCATTATGGTTTATAAGTTTAATTAATCGTGCCATGTCCTATGTTTTGATGTGATGATATAGTTAGCTTTGTTTGTTATGCATGTGTTCGAAAAGTTTTGAATTAAATGAAATTTTATGGCCCGGTTTTCGTCTATGTGTATTGTTAAGTCTGGTAATGCCTCGTACTCTGTTCCGGCCTTGGATACGGGTAAGGGGTGTTACATGGCTCTTGCTGACTCATTAGTTTAGTGGAAGATCAAGAGATCCTGGTAGGGTAGTGACAAGTTGGTAATGCCTCGTACTCTGTTCTGGCCTTGGATACGGGTAAGGGGTGTTACGAATGGGCCTACGGGCCCAATTGGATAAGTTGTTTGATTGTGTAGTAAATATTGGACTAGGCTGGGTGAATCTCATATCTGTGGCTAGATTTGGGCTAAAAGGGCCACACGAGCGTGTGGGCCCATTTGGGCCGAGAAGGGCTTTAGGCCCATTCGTATTGTTATCCCTATTTAGAATACTTTAGTTTACCAAATTACCAAAATACCCTTGGTTTATAAAATCACCAAAATACCCTTGGTTTGTAAAATTATCGAAATACCCCTATAAGGTAGAATTATCGAAATATCCCTGTAAGGTAGAATTACTGAAATACCCCTGTAGGGTAAATTTATTGAAATACCCCAGTAAGGTAGAATTACCAAAATACCCTTGTAGGGTAGAATTACTTAAATACCCTAGTAAGGTAGAATTACTAAATACCCCTATAGAGTAGAATTACTGAAATACCCCTGTAAGGTAGAATTATCGAAATACCCCTGTAGGGTAAAATTACTGAATTACCCCTGCAAGGTAGAATTACTGAAATACCCCTATATGGTAGAATTATTGAAATACCCCTGTAGGATAGAATTACCGAAATACCCCTGTAGAGTAGAATTACCGAAATACCCTTATAGGGTAGAATTACCGAAATACCCCTATAGGGTAGAATTACCGAAATACCCCTGTAGGGTAAAATTATCGCAAAACCCCTGTAGGGTAGAATTACTGAAATACCCCTGTAGGGTAAAATTACCGAAATACCCCTGTAGGGTAGAATTACCGAAATACCCCTGTAGGGTAGAATTACCGAAATACCCCTGTAGGGTAGAATTACCGAAATACCCTTGTAGGGTAGAATTATCACAATACCCCTGTAGGGTAAAATTACCGAAATATCCCTGTAGGGTAGAATTATCGCAATTCCCCTGCAGGGTAGAATTACCGAAATACCCCTGTAGGGTAGAATTACTAAAATACCCCTGTAGGGTGGAATTACCGAGATGCCTTGTGGGGTAAATTACCATTTTGCCCTTAAGATGTTAAATGACTGTTTTGCCCTTGTGGCCAAGTGACTAACTTGGACTATGTGGTTGACGAATTTGATTGTGAATATATGTTGGTATATGAATGACTTGACTATAATTGTTTGATTCAAATATAGGCATGACATTCTGCATACATGACATGTTGCATGGGTTGGGATTTTGTACGGAGGAAGATCTGATCTGTTAGGATTGCATGGTTGCTTGACGACTGTGGATCCACCGAAGGCTTAAGAGCCGTATATTCGTACTGATTTGATAAGGTCACACGGGTCGCCCAAGATGACTGTGGACCGATCAATGGCTGAGTGCCGATCATATTTACCCAAGGCTGTGTGCCGACTATATTACCGTCGCTGATGGCTATGTGCCTAACATGATACAGCTACCGATGGCTTAAAGCCTTCTGATTATCGCTTTGTGTCAACCTACATATGGCTCTGTGCCAACCTGATTATGGCTGTGTGCCAAACGTATTTGCCTAAGGCTATGTGCCAATATATGGTTATTGACGACTCTGTGTCGATCATATTTACCTAGGGCTGTGTGCCGGTTATGTTACTCTAGTTGACAGCTATGTGCCTAACATAATGCAGTTATCGATGGCTTTGTGCCACGTATTTTGTTAAGTGGCTTTGCCACATTATCTGTTTCTGGTGGCTATGCCACAAATATCTGTTCTGGTGGCTCTGCCACAATATCTGTATCTGGTGACTCTGTAACAATATCTGATAACTGAGCAGCAATACTGCAACTGTGGAGTGTAGGGCTGGGTGGGTTGAGCTATTCCCCACATGGAGTGTAGGGCTGGTACGGGTGGAGTGTAGCGGTTGGTTATAGGCTGGATTGGGTTGGGATTGCATTCATATTCTGATTTTTGATTCTGTTACCTGATATTGATTCTGATTCTGATTCTGTCACCTGATTTTGATTCTGATTCTGATTCTAGTTCTGATAATGTTTCTTATTCTGTAATGGGTTAAAGCCGATCTGGTACTATCTGTTAAAATGGGCTAAAGCCCAATTGATACTAAAACTGTAAGTAAGACTGGGGCCAGACTTTGAATTCTTTTATATGACTGACTGTTCCTTTTTATAGTAGGGAATTTCACACTGAGTTTTTGTAAAATCACCCCATTTATTAACCTTTCAGTTAATTTCCAGCCTTAGACGGATCGGGACTGCGAGGGACTCAGAGGAAGCCACACACACTGTTTATGTTATAGTTTTGATTATTGCTTTTAAATGTTTTTGTGTGGGTTGTAGTAAAGCCGTTGCAATTTTCTGGATTTCAAATTTGGAATTTTATTTATTGTTCTTATAATTGCTAGTATTAGAACATGGTTTTCCAAAGCAACTACTGTTGTTCAAAACATCACGTAATCGCAATTGTTTTTAAATTAAGCTTCCGCAACTGCCAGGATTTTTTACAAAGTTGTTAAGTATGTTATTTAGTTGAGGTTTTCTAACAAGGTTTAAAAAGGGTACAAGTTTTTAATTATTAAGAAGGGTTTTTAATGGAAACATGGTTCCCGAAAAATACTTCAATGTGACACGCCAGATTCGAGCCAAACTTCCAGGCTGGGTTTGGGGTGTTACAGACGGAGGACCCAAATCAGGATTTAAAATGGTTCCTTTAGCTTTGTGATACGTTTAAATATAACGGGTTCATCGATGATGCTATTTGTCTTCGGATGTTCCCCTTCTCCTTAATTGATAAAGCATTTACTTGGTTAGACTTGCAAGCACCAGAATCTATCACTAGATTGAACAAAACCGTGGAGAAATTTCTACAAAAGATCTTTCCTATTAGCAGAACATTTTAATTGAGGAGGGAAATCGCAGCATTTAAACAGTTAGAATGAGAAAGCTTTCTCAAAGCTTGGAAGCATTTTAAAATGCAAATACAAAGATGCCCACATCATGGATTCCCCGAGTGGCTGAGGCTGCAAATGTTCTAAAATGGGTTGGATCCACACACATGGTTAGGATTAGATGGAGCAGAAGGGGGAGCCCTAATGAATAGGACATACAAGGATGCATATGAGCTAATTGAAAACGTGGCGATGAATTCCTACTACTAGCAAAATGAAAGATTCTCGTATGACTCGAAACCATCGACGAAAAAAGCTATAGAGAAAGATGATAAATACCAACAAATTTTGGACAGACTCAATCACATAGAGTCCTCATCTCATGCATTATCAATATATTGAGGAGATAAACCTCTCTTCCATTACATCAATAATCCAAGGAGGGATCTCAACTATGTTGGGAATAAGGGTGGAAACCTATTTTTAAATACTTACAATCCCGAATGAAGAGATCACCCAAACCTGAGAGGGGCAGAAACAAAAGAGGTAATAGTTCTAACCTTATAAAAAATTCTAATTATCATCCCCCTATTTACCAAATCCTAAAGAAAGGGCCTACCCAAATGACCATACTATATGTGGTTAATGCCTTGATCGGATCGAGGGGGAGATGCAGTCAATGAAGACAGAGGTAAAACAGGTGCAATCTGAGTACACCAATACTACGAAAACATTAACTAAGTTGGAAAATCATATGAGCCAATTGATGAGCATGATGGGAGACATCAAAAGAAAAATTCGCACTCAAATCCCCGAGCAACATAGAGAATAATCCTTGGAAAAAAGGGAAGGATCATGTGAAAGCAATTACACTCTGTTCGGGTAAAGTACTGAGTAACCCATAAAAACCAGCTCACGAGGAGAATAAAAAAGATTCTGAGGATCTTCAAGAGAACCCCCAAGAAACTAAGACTGAACAAAAACTAGAGAAGTAAGCTGAGGCGGTAGCTGAGTTGGAGAAAAAGTCAATCAATGAACCTGCACCAGCCAAAGTATCATTCCCATCACGGTTGGAAGATAAACAAAGACTAGATGAGGTTGAATTTATAAGCTTTCTAAAATTATTCAAATCCTTAAAAGTTAATTTGCCTTTAATTGATCTTATCGAAAAAGTTCCAAAGTACACTAAATACATAAAAGAAATCATGTCTAAGTTAAGAAAATTAAAATAGGAGAGCAAGTTGACATAAATACCTCATGTATTGCAATTATATCCAAACAAATTCCCCCAAAGCTAAAAGATCTAAGGAGTTTTACAATACCTATAGAGATAGGGGAGCCAATATTAATTTAATGCATGTATCTATATATGAAAAACTCAGATTATGGGAGCTTGAAAATATCTAGATCATACTACAGTTAGTTGATAAGTCTTCAGTACAACCGAAGGCGGTACTTGAAGGTGTGTTAGTTAAACTGCGAAGTTTTATCATCTCTAGATTTTGAAGAGGACCGTGAGATACCCATCCTATTGGGTAGACCATTTTTAGCTACATCTAGGTCCACTAGTGATTTAGAAAAAGAATGAATTAACTAAAAGAATTAATGGTGAGACAAAAAAATTTTAAGTTTGGTTATCGATAGAATGAGGTAAAAAGAGGGATATTACGAAAACAATGTTTTGAAAAATCTATAAAAATCCCTAATTACCTTGAGCCATGGGAAGTGTTTTTTTGTGATCAATGCAGGTAGAAAAAGGAAGTTCAAAGAATAGGACAAGTGGAGAAAGGTAAAGTGGAATGATGGATGCTGGACGAATACTAATAAAAACAAAAAAGGAAGAGCATCCACGTGTACATCACTCAAGCTAATGAATGGATCTGGCAACATGACTTGACATTTCAAATTTGAACTTTAACTTTATATATATTATTGTAGTTTTCACTTACTGGTAGTTTAAGACTTTAATCTTAATTTGAAATTTTGTTTAATAAAAATCGAAACACTTTGAAAATTGAGACTCAGGGCTGAAACAGAGTCAGTGATGAAACACCACTCACAGATTCAAAGAAACCGAGCAAATTGGCTTGATATCGCGACAAAGCACCTCAGTGTTGCAACACAGTAGGTAGAATACTCCATAGCTCAAAACTTACATAGTGTGTCATGACACTGAACCCCGTTTTCGTGACATCGGCATACTACCACACTACCAGGGGTGTCGCGATGCAGAAACCCTGTGTCACAACATCACAACAATTTTCTGCACAATTGACCTGACCTGATCGCGTAACCCATTGAATTTTAACATGCTTTAACTCAATTTGTTTAGTTTAAAAACATAAAATTTTCACCTACAACTCATATTTACATAGCTTGAAACCTTTTGTTCACTCTAAAATTCTTTTTAAATTTCAAACATTTTAGAAATCCTTAAACCCTAAAACCTTTCAACTATCTTCTTCTTATTTTTCTACAAAATTGTTGTTTCATTTTGCGATACCATTCGATGTAGGAACAATACATCAACACCAACAAAGAAAAGAGAACGAGTTTTTATGAGGAATCTCGAAATTCTCTATAAGAAAAAACAGGTATGCATCATAACATGGATATATAATTACATGAAAAGGTGCATTAGTGGCTAGAAAGTTGGGATTTTCATTCCCCATTTAGTGACGGCCTTGTGCAAAAGAGCAAGTGCTCTAATGGCGAAAATCGAGCAATTTATGAAGCCTTCCATAAATATAATAGCAGATACATTGTACACATAGTACACGGAGCTTTGATAGAAAACAAATAAAAGATTGGAAAAAACATCGAAAAGAGAAGACGGATGTCCCTACTTCAAGTTAACAAAAAGTAAAACCGACAGCTCGACGAGAAATTGGCAAGAGAAGCCATCCAAATTTAGAATGGATGATACATTGGATGCAAAAGACGAGCCCAATGTTACAAGAATATGTGTGATAGAATACCATGAGTGTACCAAATTATCTGCCATATATGTTCAACACAATGCATCCAGAACAGGAAGAAAAGGAGCAAGAGAATGATGAAGAGGAAAAAAGAGAGGATGGGGAAGGTGAAGAGGAAGGGAAGGAGATGGATTTTGATGATGAGGATGAGGAGGAGTAAACTTTTATTTTATTTTTTTAAGAATTCTGTAACACCTCTAACACGAATCCGTCGTCAGAATAGGGTTACGAGGCATTACTAGATAATACACATCATTCACATACATTTATGCATTTATAATCAATATCCATTCAACTCATCCACATTGTCCCTTATAAGGTCTTACGAGGCCTTAATACATGCTTAAAAGTGGTTCAAGACTAAACTAATAACATTTGCAAACATTGGGAAACTTATAAAAATTTCAATCATTTAAAGGTCACATGCCCATGTGAACAGGCCGTGTGCCTCACACAGCTATCAGACACACCCGTGTCACAGGCTGTGTGAAAACATGGCATACATTCTGACTTGCACCACACGGTCGAGGACACGCCTGTGTGTCATGGCCGTGGGAAAACTAGAGGGGGTTACTAACTTGGGTCACACAGCCAGCCACACGCCCATGTGCCGGACTGTGTGCCACACACGACCAGTAGACATGCCTGTGTGTCTAGACTATGTCAAACCTGTAGGGTATACTGACTTAATTTGAAAGGGTACCCCAGGGGACACACGGCCGTGTAGCATGATCTTATGTCGCACATGGCTGAGACACACGCCCGTGTCTCTACCCACGTGGACAAAAATAGGCTATTTGCAAAGCCAATTTTCCACCCTTTTCTCAAGCACACCAAGCAATCAATATGGTACCATTTCAATACATTTCTAAGCAGCAAAAACATGTCAATTCATATACAATTCATGCCATAAAGAAACCATCCTCTTAACTACTCAAATACATGGCCAAAACATACCAAATCAATAACTCAAAATCACTAAATTTGAATAACTTCTAAATGCATTTCTTCATCATTTTAATTATTAATTCTTGTCACAAAATGTACCATTTCATTATCTCAAAATCAAGCCACAGCATGCTATCTTCCAAACATTAATACAACAATTATCAACTAGCTACACAATCAAACATATAACCACCACAAAATATGCCAAAAATTTATGCCATATATATACACCACATATATCACTTATCAAACACATAATTCAAGCCAACTTAAATAGCCATATACACCACCATTTACAAGACAAATCTCATGCCTAAAGTCATAACTCAAAACATATCAAGATGACACTAGCTTATATATGCCATATACCATATATACAAAGCTTCAAAAGTACAAACAAGTTGATCTATAGTGTGATGACGTTTCCCGACAATCCCCAAGTCTGAGCTATCTTCGATTATCTATAAAATAGTGTAAAATAAACATGGTAAGCTTTTAAGCCATATACAAATAAAGTCATCATTTGAATATTTGTATATCAACTCAAATATGCTAAGCATAGCTAAACATATGCAAGTTCACAAACCTTTCTCATTGTACACATATTCAATATCATAATTTAATTCGTCAAATACTTCCTATTTTAGTTTTTGTATGAATCTCGTACGTACCTGACTTAACTCATTCGCAGATTCCCTCTCGACTTGACTTTTCCCGTTGAACCGTTTGGAATCGTTAAGGATACTCAGCAATCACATATAACTCGTACAATGCCAATCCCAGATATGGTCTTACATGTTATCACATATCGATGTCACTGTCCCAAACATGGTCTTACACGAAATCGATTAATGATGCCAATGTCCCAGACATAATCTTACACATAATCACAATACAATGCCAATTTCCTAGACATGGTATTACATGTAATCACATCTCATTAACCTATTACATGTAATCACATCTCAATAACCTATTGTCATGACATTTGTATCCGATACTATTCCTAAGGTTCGTACGGGACTTTTGGATATCATAATTTCATCGATTCTTGCTTTTATTTACTCATTCAACATTCATAGTAGTTCAAGGACAAATAAACATATATAATTCAATTAAAAGACATTTATTTGCATATGAACTTACCTCATAGTCGGAATAGAGGGACTGAATTGACTACTTGATAACCTTCGATTTTCCCCGATCTAAATCTGATTTCTTTCTTTCTTGATCTATATACATTCAAAATTAACTCTTTTATTCATTAATTCATTCAATTTCATCCAAAACACACAATTTGGGTATTTTTACACTTTAGCCACTAAAGTTCCACATTTATTCACTTTAGTCCCTATTTCATAAATACTAAAAATTCATGAAATTCAATTTAACCCATGCTTGATCGAATTTCATAGAGATCTCTAGCAGCCTAAAACATTTATTTATTTACACTTTTAACCCCACATTTTTATCTTTTTCCAATTTAATCCTTAATATGCATTTTTACTCAAAATCAGTTTACAAAACATAGATATCCATAACTAAACTTTCATAATTCATCATCAAACATTCAAAAAAACATGAATTCATCAATGGAAACTTTCAAACATCACAACATGTTTTAGGGTTCGACACTTTGTGTTTGTATATCAACTCAAATATACAAATAAAGTCATCATTTGAATATTTGTATATCAACTCAAATATGCTAAGCATAGCTAAACATATGCAAGTTCACAAACCTTTCTCTTTGTACACATATTCAATATCATAATTTAATTCGTCAAATACTTCCTATTTTAGTTTTTGTATGAATCTCGTACGTACCTGACTTAACTCATTCGCAGATTCCCTCTCGACTTGACTTTTCCCGTTGAACCGTTTGGAATCGTTAAGGATACTCAGCAATCACATATAACTCGTACAATGCCAATCCCAGATATGGTCTTACATGTTATCACATATCGATGTCACTGTCCCAAACATGGTCTTACACGAAATCGATTAATGATGCCAATGTCCCAGACATAATCTTACACATAATCACAATACAATGCCAATTTCCTAGACATGGTATTACATGTAATCACATCTCATTAACCTATTACATGTAATCACATCTCAATAACCTATTGTCATGACATTTGTATCCGATACTATTCCTAAGGTTCGTACGGGACTTTTGGATATCATAATTTCATCGATTCTTGCTTTTATTTACTCATTCAACATTCATAGTAGTTCAAGGACAAATAAACATATATAATTCAATTAAAAGACATTTATTTGCATATGAACTTACCTCATAGTCGGAATAGAGGGACTGAATTGACTACTTGATAACCTTCGATTTTCCCCGATCTAAATCTGATTTCTTTCTTTCTTGATCTATATACATTCAAAATTAACTCTTTTATTCATTAATTCATTCAATTTCATCCAAAACACACAATTTGGGTATTTTTACACTTTAGCCACTAAAGTTCCACATTTATTCACTTTAGTCCCTATTTCATAAATACTAAAAATTCATGAAATTCAATTTAACCCATGCTTGATCGAATTTCATAGAGATCTCTAGCAGCCTAAAACATTTATTTATTTACACTTTTAACCCCACATTTTTATCTTTTTCCAATTTAATCCTTAATATGCATTTTTACTCAAAATCAGTTTACAAAACATAGATATCCATAACTAAACTTTCATAATTCATCATCAAACATTCAAAAAAACATGAATTCATCAATGGAAACTTTCAAACATCACAAAAACATAAAAATCATCAAAACCAAACTTAAATCATACCTTAATCACAAACACAAAGTGTCGAACCCTAAAACATGAAAATGGCTTCTTCTTTCATCTATTTTCGGTACAAAAAGATGAAAAAATGGCCACCATTTTGTTTGTTTTAATGAATAATAACATGATTTATCAATTACCAATATAAACCTTTAATAATAAACTTTAAAAGCAATTAATATAATGCCATTTATGAAAAATTCCACTATCAATGGTCTAATATCAACATAAGGACCTTTCATTTAATAAACCATAGCAAATTGACACTTTTAACTTATAGAATGCCACTTTTTTCATTTTACGCGATTTAGTCTTTTTTCTCAAATTGAGCTATTAAACGATAAAATTAGTTCATAAAACTTTCACATATATAAAATCACATGTTGTAAACACCAAAAATAATATTAAAATAATTTTATGATCTCATATTTGTGGTTTCGAAAGCACTATTCTGATTTAGCTAAAATCGAGCTGTTACAACTCTCCCCTTTTAGGGATTTTCGTCCCCGAAAATCTTACCAGTGAATAGTTTTGGATATTGCTTTCTCATAGCACCCTCTGGTTCCCACATAGCTTCTTCAACACCATGTCGATGCCATAATACTTTTACTAACTCTATTCTTTTATTTCTCAGCTATTTGATCTCACGAGCCAAAATTCGAATCGGTTCTTCACTGTATGATAAATTTGGTTGAATTTCAACTTCGGTCGGAGAAATTACATGTGAGGGATCAGATCTGTATCTTCATAGCATCAATACATGAAATACATTATGAATCTTTTCCAACTTGCTCGGTAAAGCTAACCGATATGCCACTAGACCTATTCTTTAAATTATCTCATACGGCCCGATGAATCTCGGACTCAATTTGCCTTTACGACCGAATCGAAGTATTTTCTTCCATGGAGATGCTTTCAAAAACACTTTATCCCCGATCTGAAACTTAATATCTTTCCATTTCAAGTCTACGTAAGATTTTTGATGATTCGACGCTACTTTCAGAATATCACGAATTACTTTCACTTTCTGTTCGGTCTCTTTAATCAAATTGACCCCAAAAATCTTATTCTCACTAAGTTCAGTCCAGTACAACGGTGTTCTACATTTACGACCGTATAAAGCTTCATACAGTGCCATTTTAATACTCGATTGGAAACTATTATTATACGCAAATTCAATCAACGACAAATACTTTTCCCACGTACTTTTCGTACTCAAGAATACAACATCTCAACATATCCTCAAGTATCTATATAACTCGTTCGGATTGACCATCCATCTGTAGGTGAAATGCGGTCCTAAAATGTAGTTTTAAACCTAGTGTATCTTGTAATTTCTTCCAAAACCTCGATGTGAACCTCGGATCTCTATCCGAAATAATAGAAACAGGTACTCTGTGTAATCTCACAACCTCAGAGATATGCAACTCAGCTAAATTTTGAAGCGAATAGTCCGTTCATACTGGAATAAAATGAGTCAATTTTGTCAATCTGTCAACTGTAACCTAGATTGCAACTTTCTTTCTCAAAGATAAGGGCAATCCTGACACAAAATCCATAGTTACTCTATCCCATTTCCACTCGGGAATCATAATCGACTGAAATAAACCAGACGGTACCTCATGCTCTGCTTTAACTTGCTGATAAATCAAACATTTAGAAATAAACTTTGAGATATCACGTTTCATACTAGGCCACCAATAAATCTGTTTTAAATCGTTATACATTTTTGTGCTTTCAGGATGAATCGATAAATGACTACTATGTGCTTCATTCAAAATTATCCTAATCAACTTTGAATTTCTCGGAACACATATTTGCCCTCTGAATCTCAAACAATCATTAGAATCAACTTGAAACTCTGAATCAGGGTTCAAATCACATTGAGCTCGTTTTGTTAACATTTCATTATCAACTTTCTCAGCTTCACAAATTTATTGTCAAAACAATGGTCTTGCTTTCAACTCAGCTACAATCAATCCGTCGTCCGATAAAGCCAATTGAGTATTCATTGCACGTAGAGCAAACAAAGATTTTTGGCTTGATGCATCAGCAACGACATTTTCTTTTCCAGATGGTAGTCAATCACTAGTTCGTAATCTTTTAACAATTCTAGCCATCTCTTTTGTCGCAAATTCAAATCTTTCTGAGTCATCAGATATTTTCAAACTCTTGTGAGCTGAATAAACATGGCATTTCTCACCGAACAAATAATGGCGCCAAATCTTTAACACAAACACAATGGCTACTAACTCTAAATCGTGCGTTAATTATTTTCATGCGGCTTCAATTGTCTCGAGGCATAAGCTATGACTTTGCCTCCCTGCATCAAAACGCAGCCCAGACCACTCAACGATACATCACTATAGATCACAAATTCTTTACTCGATTCTGGCTCTACTAACACTGGAGCTTCAGTCAAAAGAGCTTTCAACTGATCAACACTTTTCTGACAAATCGTCTATAATAACCAACTAGTCCCAGAAAACTGCAGACTTTGATTACATTTCTCAGAGGCTTCCAATCTATAATCGCAGATATCTTGCTAGGATCGACTCGAATACCTGACGCTGACACAATATGCCCCAGAAAACTAACCTCGCGCAACTAGAATTCACATTTGCTTAACTTAGCAAATAACTGCTTATCTCGCAGAGTCTATAGTACAATTCTTAAATGCTTGGCATGCTCAGTTTCATCTCATGAATAAATCAATATGTCATCAATAAATACAACAAAAAATTGATCTAAGTACGATCTAAAAATCTAGTTCATTAAATCTGTGAAGACAGTAGGTGCATTCATTAGTCTAAAAGGCATAACTAAAAATTCATAGTGACCATACCTCGTTCTAAATGTAGTCTTCAGTACATCAGAGTCTTTAACTCTTTACTGATAATAACCCGATCTTAAATCTATCTTTGAAAACACTGTAGCCCCTTTTAACTAGTCAAACAAATCATCTATTTTGGGCACAGGAAGTTTATTCTTGATCATCACTTTCTTAAGCTGTTGGTAGTCTATACACATTCCCATCGTACCATATTTCTTTTTCACGAAACAATACAGGAGCACCCTAGGGCAAAAAACTCGGTTGTTCAAATCGTCTATCGTCAACTCTTGCAACTGAAATTTCAATTCTTTTAACTCTATCGGAGCCATTCTATATAGATCTATCGATATAGGATCGTTCCCGGTACTAATTCAATACCAAATTCAACCTCTCGAATAGGTGTTAATCCCGACAATTCTTCAGGAAACACATCCAGATATTCACACATAACTGGCACTGATTTGATCTTCTTTTCAGTCACTTTCGTATCAAGTACATAAGCAAAATAAGCTTCACAACCTTTTCTCACATATTTCTAAGCTAACATTGAAGAAATTACTATTGGTAAACCATTCAAATCATCTGACTCAATTCGAATAATTTCATTATTCTGACATCCCAGATCAATCGTCTTCCATTTACAATTCACTATAGCATCATGTAGTATTAGCCAATCCATACCCAAAATTATATCAAATTCATCAAATGGAAACAATATTAGATCAACCAGAAAATAGAAATCTCGAATCATCAACGGACAGTTCTTTCACACTTTATCAACCAACACACACTTGCCTAAGGGCTTAGATAGTATAATTACAAATTCAGTTGACTCTACAGGAAAAGTCTTACTGGATACTAAATTCACACATATAAACAAATAAGTTGATCATGGATCTATCAATTCAATAACTTTAGTATCATAGAGAGTAAAAGTACTGGTAATAACATCTGGAGATGATGCTTCTTTGGGAGCGTAAATAGCGTAGGCTTGTGTAGGTGCTCTAGCTCCAGACCTCACAGTAGAGTCTTTAGTCGTTCTCTGACTACCACTCACATTAACAGCATTTCTAGGTGGTCTACCTCTAGTTGTAATGTTACTCGGCCTCGTGTTTTGTACTGTATCTTGCTCAGCTAACTCAGGACAATTACGAATAAAATGATCTAATGATCCACATTTAAAACAGGCCAGATCATTCAATCTACAATCACCAATATGCCATTTTCCACAATGTTTACACTCAGGTCAGTTTTGTCTCACACTGCCAACACTAGCAATAGATGTAGCTTGAGCTTTAGAACTCACAAGTTACTTTTCACGATCCTTATTTGAATATCCCATAGATTTATTAAAACGATTAAACGAGTCTTGAAATTTCTTCTATGCAGACTGGTAAGATTTACTAGTTGATCTCTTTCACAAATCTCTTGTTTCAAAATCAGCTTTTCTCTTAACTTTACTGAGATCCTTGGCTTTACAAGCCCTTTCAACCAAAATGATGAATTCGTTCAATTCAAGAATTTCGACTAACAATTTTATATCCTCGTTCAGTCCATCAACAAACCTTTTACACATGATCTCCTCAGTAGAAACATATTCCTGGGCATACTTGCTTAAACGTACGAATTCTCTTTCGTACTCAGTAACAGTCATCCGGCCTTGTGTCAATTCTAGAAACTCTTTATGTTTCTGATCAAGAATCCGTTGACTTATCTACTTCTTTCGGAACTTGGATTGGAAGAACTCCTAGGTAACCCGTTCTCTAGGAACCACAGATGTCAACATTTTCCACCAATGGTACGCATTATCTCTGAGTAAAGATACTACACATTTGATACATTCTTCAGGAGTACAAGACAATTCATCAAATACTCGGATAGTATTCTCGAGCCAAAACTCAGCTCTCTTAGTATCATCATCAACGGTAGCCCTGAATTCATCAGCCCCATGTTTACGTATCTTATCTACTGGCGGCTTACTTAATCAAATCAGATCTATCACTTATTGAGTAGCTGGGATTTGTTGAGGAATAGGTGGGGGTGGAGGTTGTTGAGCAGCCAGATTCATTCGAACGAACTCTATGAACCACTCACTCATAATTTGGAAGAAGGCTTGCTTAGCCTCTCCCTCTTGACTACTTGAAATCGGCCTAGAATCAGCCAGCGCTACCCCTTGAGCTGAAGTGGGTGCATTACTTTCCACATCATCAGCTAAAACTCGATCGGGATCCATTACTATAAAAAAAACACATTTTAACTGTCGAAAGTCATCACACTATCGCAGATTATATATACGGCATGTATAGCCAGACTCTCACTTTCTATGTTAGTCCTAGAATCAACTAAACTGTAGCTCTGATACCAATAAAATATAACACCCGTAACTCGTATCCGTCGTCAAAATATGGTTACAAGGAATTACTGTATAATACACATCATTGACATACATTTTTGCAGTCACAATCAATATCCATTCAACTTATCCACATTGTCTCTTATAAGGCTATATGAGGCCTTGAAACATGCTTAAAAATGGTTCAGGACTAAACCGATAACATTTGCAAACATTAGGAAACTTATAAAATTTTCAATCATTTAAGGGTCATACGCCCGTGTGAACAGGCCATGTGAGACACGCCCGTGTCACAGGCCGTGTGAAAATAGGCCACACATTCTGACTTGCACCACATGGCCGAGGACACACCCGTGTACCATAGAAGTGGGAAAACTGGAGGGGTTACCGACTTGGGTCACACGGCCAGCCACATGCCTATGTGCCAGCCTGTGTGCCACACACGGCTAGTAGACACGCCCGTGTGTCTAGACCGTGTCAAACCTGTAAGGTATACTGACTTAATTTGAAAGGGTACCTTAGAGGGCACACGACCGTGTAGCATGATTGTCTATCACACATGGCTGAGACACACGCTCGTGTCTCTACCTGTGTGGACAAAAATAGGTTATTTACAAAGCCAATTTGCCACCCTTTTCTCAAGCACACCTAGCAATCAATATGGTACCATTTCAATACATTTCTAAGCAGCCAAAATATGTCAATTCATATACAATTCATGCCATAAAGAAACCATCCTCTTAACTACTCAAATACATGGCCTAAACATACAAAATCAATAAGTCAAAATCATCAAATTTTCATAACATCTAAATGCATTTCTTCACCATTTTAATTACTAATTCTTGTCAGAAAGCTTACCATTTCATCATCTCAAAGTCAAGCCACAACATGCTATCTTCCAAACATTAATACACCAATTATCAACTAGCTACACAATCAAACATATAACCATCACAAAATATGCCAAAACATAATGACATATATATACACCACATATATCACTTATCAAACACATAATTCAAGCCAACGTAAATATCCATATACACAACCATTTACAAGCCAAATCTCATGCCTAAAGTCATAACTCAAAACATATCAAGATGACACTAGCCTATACATGCCATATACCATATATACAAAACTTCAAAAGTACCAACAAGTTGATCTATAGTGTGATGACGTTTCCCGAAAATCCCTGAGTCCAAGCTAGCTTTGACTATCTATAAAATAGTAAAAAATAAACAGGTAAGCTTTAAAAGCTTAGTAAGCCATGTACAAATAAAGTTATCATTTTAATATTTTCATATCAACTCAAATATGCTAAGCATAGCTAAACATATGCAAGTTCACAAACCTTTCTCATTGTACACATATTCAATATCTTAATTGAATTCATCAAATACTTCTCATTTCAATACTTGTATGAATCTCGTACGTACCTGAGTCACTTAACTCATTCACACATTCTTTCTCGACTTGACTTTGCCCATTGAACTGTTCGGAATCATTAAGGATACTCGGCAATCACATATAGCTCGTAAAATGCCATATCCCAAATATGGTTTTACATGTTATCACATATCAATGCCACTGTCCCAGACAGGGTCTTACACGAAATCGATAAACGATGCCAAAGTTTCAGACATGGTATGACACGTAATCACAATACAATGCCAATGTCCCAGACATGGTCTTACATGTAATCACATCTCAGTAACCTAATGTCATGACATTTGTATCTTATACTATTCCTAAGGTTCATACGGAACTTTTAGATATCGTAATTTTCTCGACTCTTGCTTGTATTTACTCATTCAACATTCATAGTAGTTCAAGGACAAATAAACATATATAATTCAATTAAAAGACATTTATTTGCATATGAACTTACCTCGTAATCGGAATAGAGGGGCTGAATTGACTATTCTATAACCTTCGATTTTCCCCGATCTAAATCTGATTTTTTTGTTTCTTGATCTATATACATTCAAAATTAACTCTTTTATTCATCAATTCATTCAATTTCATCCAAAATGTACAATTTGGGCATTTTTACACTTTAGCCCCTAAAGTTCCACATTTATTCAATTTAGTCCCTATTTCATAAATACACAAAATTCATGAAATTCAATTTAACCCATGCTTGACTAAAATTCATAGGGATCTCTAACAGCCCAAAATTGTCATTTATTTACACTTTTAACCCCATATTTTTACATTTTCCCAATTTAATCCCTAATATGCATTTTTACTCAAAATCACTTTACAAAACATAGATATCCATAACTAAACTTTCAGAATTCATCATAAAAAATTCAAAAACACATGAATTCATCAATGGAAACTTTCAAAACATTAAGTAGTTTTGCAAATTAGTCCTTGGGCTAACTAGTACTCAAAGCAACAATCATAAAAACATAAAAATCATCAAAAACCGAACTCAAATCATACCCTGTATCACAAACACAAAGTGCCGAACCTCAGAACATAAAAATGGATTCTTATTTCTTCTATTTTTTATGCAAAAAGCTGATAAAATGGCCACCATTATGTTTGTTTTAATTAATAATAACATTATTTATCAATTACCAATATTAACCTTTAGTAATAACCTTTAAAAACAATTAATATATGGCCATTTATGAAAAATTCCACTATCAATGGTATAATATCAACATAAGGACCATTCATTTAATAAACCATAGCAAATAGACACTTTCATCTTAGAGAATGCCACTTTTGCATTTTACGCGATTTAGTCTTTTTTCTCAAATTGAGCTACTAAACGATAAAATTAGCTCATGAAACTTTCACACATATATAATCACATGATGTAAACTCCAAAAATAATCTTAAAATAATTTTAAGACCTTATATTTTTTGTTCTGAAACCACTTTTCTAATTTAGCTAAAATCAAGCTATTTCAAATTCTATTAAATTTGGGTTAATCATTATTTTATCATTCTAGAAGTAGGATTAACAGTAGATATTTATTTTCTTTTCTTTTCAAGTTTTCTGTATAGGAACCTCACATGAAAGGAGCACGACATTTTCAAACTTATAACGAACAAGGATGGAAGCACCCACCATTAAACCATTGCAATGTCATGATCAATCGAGTAACTTCTTTCCTTATCTACTTAGGGTTGCACATTAGAGAAAATGTGTTATCTAAAGTGTGAGGGTAACATAGGAAATATATTTTATATTTTGTGTGCTTTTCCTTTAATTTTTATTCAACAATTTTGTGCTTCAACTTGTAGAAATACAAGTGATTAGTTAGGAGCATGTAAATAGGTTGATCGTGTTTACTATAATTTTGGCATGGTAGTGAATGATTTTAAATTTTCAATTATTAGACTACTAAGTCCTATAAATTACACTGAAATAGGCATTAAGAAATTGAATATGTCAAATGAGATAGAAAATATAGGGCAACAAGCTACTAGTTTGTATGATAAACTGTTGAATTTGTGATTGTTTAATTGATTAAATTTATGAATATTGAGATATCTAGGGATGACCTAAGGCATTGTTTGGTATACACTTAGAGCCAAAAATTTAACCATATTTATTCATCCTTAGTACCTATATTTGACCCAAAAAAACACTTATTGAAGATCATTTATACAAAACCCAAGCCAAAAACTTTAATTTGTATTTACCCTTTTTCTTTGGTCTTGAATTGTACGACTATATACGTCTGGCCATACGTATTGAGGGATAAGTAGATACATCATGGTGGATTTTGTAAAAATAGAGTGAAATAAGAATGGTCAGAATGATATATTGATTATAGGTTACCCACAATGTGCAACAAAACAAAAAATCACAAAAGTAAGAAAAATGGGTAGAAAAGTATTTGAAAAGTATAAGCATTTGAAAAAGGTGAAAAAGTCACAACAGTAGAAAAACTCATTCAGTAAGTGTACCAAAACTCGTGAGCTAGCCGTAATTGTTGTATTATACGATGACTTCTTATATGGAGAAATAATGAAGGTGAGAGAAGGAGAAAGTAGGTGGTGAACAGGCAAAGGTTACTGAGGGGGAAGATAGGGAACAATGCAATGTGCCAAACTATTATCGTGCTTGCAATCATTTTGATGCTTCCTGTTCTTCAATTGCATAATTTTCCTAAGCCTCAAAATGTTACAAGCCAAAAATTCCTAGATGACCTAGGTAAACTTATTCAAGGATTGACATTATATTACAAAATATCAATAACGACTGTTTGTATTCTGCTAGGATAATCGAAGTACACATATAATTTATTAATGGGCTCATATATTTGAAAACTTTAATGCTTGTGTACTTTGTTATATAATGAACTTAAGTGTTTGATATTAAAAGTGGTAAATCATTTATATCATGCCAAGATTATGTGTGAATATGAAAATGCCTAGTTAAGTACTTCAAACTCACTCTTTGTACTATACTTGCTCAAGGGTCGTCTTTTATATTCTTGTTTTTATTTCGCCTTACATGTGGACAAGCAATGACTTAACTGTGGGGGAGTTTGATTTTTCATAATTCGATGTAGTAGATTAAACTAGTTTTCATACTTAAGTAGTTTGAATACAAGCATTTTCATTATATTTTAGTATGGTTTCTTAGTTTAGTTTAAATCTAATAAAAAGTGCATTTGGAGTCTTTTGTTGACCTTATAGGACAAATGAGGGCTAAAGGCAAGCTAATATACTTAGTGAGTGTGCAGGAGACAATTCAAGGGCGTAGAAACTCAATATTGGTCATTGTGTGAAGTTTGATGTCACAACATAGGGGGTAGATTACAAAAATCCCAAGGCTGCCTTTGGTGATGCACCACAACCAAGGGATATCGCGACACAACCAAGGGATGTCGCAACACACCTTTGAGGTTACCTTGAACCTGAGCATACTACCTTCGATGTCGCACACAGGCACTAAGGTGTTGTAACACCGGCCTTTTATGGGATTAATTATGAGTTAAGGGCATTTTGGTCCAAACAATAGAAATTAAACACGAGAATGTCAGCTATGCTAGGATTGAGGATGAAGGCTGATCGCGTGATTCGTTACAAGTAATAAATATTTATAATGAAGATCAAACCTAGACAAACTATTATCACGACGAAAAGGTAAGTGCACCTATCAAACAATAGTATAGTCATGGCAAGACCGGGATATCGTACCCAAGGGAACCAAAAGTACTAGTAATAACTATCTTTTTATTATCTAGCCTAAGAATAAAAGGGTTTGTTTATTAAACTAATTAACTAATTTAATTAAAGCAAAGAGAAAATTTGGAAAAAGATTTGAAAAAAATCAATTGATAAAGATGACACCCAAGGAGGAATCCACCTAGATTTCACTTGTTATCTGACTCTGAACCGGATGATTTATTCACTTGACTTGTTTCGTAGAGATCCCTAAGTTAAGTTATTATCCCTATTCAAGACTAATAACGTCTAACCCCTAGATTGAATAACCGAGACTTTTCTCTAATTAACACTCTAGGATTGTATTAACTCGATCTATGGATCCCCTTATTAGGTTTCACCCTAATCTGGCAAAATCTCGTAACCTTATTTCTAGGAATTCGATCAACTCCGCTTAATTATGCCAAATCTACTCTTAGGCAGGGTCTATTCCTCCTCTGCAAAAGCACATCAAATCATAAATTAATACCCGGAATATTAACTCAAGCATTAAGAACACATAATTAAGAACAAATCAAGTATTTATCATATAGTTCAGATAATAATAACAAGATCCATCACAGGCTTTATCCCCCTTAGGTATCTAAGGGCTTTAGTTCATAATAAAATAAGAGTACATCTCAAAAGTATGAAAATAACAAAACATAAAGAAAACTCTAAAACCCCTGAAGGAATTCTGAGAGAGATCTTCAGTCTTGGAGTAGCTCCGGCTTTTGAGATGGATCGTTTGGCTTCCTTCAAGTAATTCCCGATGTGTGGTACTGTATTCCAGAAAAGTTCTAGAAAGAGTCGCCTCATTCTAGGTCACACTTAGGGTGTTTATATAGGCTTTGGATTGGCTTTCTTCCTCCCTAAGTACCTTTTTCCGTGTAAAATACAACTTTTGAAAAAGGGATACGCCCGTGTGCCACGACCGTGTGACGTGATTACCAGGCCATGTTCGATCCGTTTGAATTGCACACGACTATGTGCGCTCAATGGCCAGGCCGTGTGAATCGTGAAAACCTTGGTCGACACCCCCGAAGGCCACCGGCATGTGAAATGCCCGTGTGGCAAGGCTTAGGCCATGTCATCTTCTCGATTTGATCCGTTTTGTCCCTTTTTAGCTCATTTTTGGCTCCTAAAACTCTTGGTGCTTTCCTGAGTACAAAACATGAAATAACCGGATTAAGAGCACCAAAATCTACAAATCTAGTAATAAACATCCATAAATATGCTAAGTATTTGGGGTGTAGATATGTATAATTTGGCGTTTATCAAAGGTCACCCTAATTCTATAAATAGGCTCATTCAGCATTTATTTAAGGAAAAATTTTACATTATAAGTTTTTGTTTGTAAATTTAGTTTTCATTTTTTCCACGCTATCCTTCGTGTTTAATGTCCCAGCAGACCAACCTAATGGATTCCATGGAGCCTCACTCACATGGTCTTACACCATTTCGCCATCTTGGCATATTATCAAATGATGCCATAGGGCCTCACCCACATGGTCTTACACATATCGTATTTGCCTGCAAGGTCAGCTCATGATATGCCAGCCCAGTTTTCAATAAAATTTCCCTACTAGAGGCATCACAAATAAAGCTTCTTTCCACATTCATTACTTGCTATCCTACCTAATGTTCAGTTCTCATTCATTACTTTACTTATGAAATGAGGACATTGCTTCTTTTTAAAGGGGGTAAGGCAATATTAGCATGAATTTAAAGTATGTTTCAATGCTTTCACATGAGTATGCTGAAATAAAATGATGTTTAAAGAAAATTTTTGTTCATGAAATAAAGTATGATTTTTTATTTTATTTGAGTCTTTTTTTATGTTATCCTAAGTTCTAGAATGCTTGTATGTTCTTAGGTCTTATGTAGAATTTTTCCATGAAAATTGAATTTCTTTTGAATTTGACATGCATGAAGGTTTAAGTCCTTAAAATTGACTTTGTAACTTTCTTGAGGGGTAAGAATTTAACCACAATTTAGGCAAATTTTCTTTGGATCATTTGAGCCTTTCAAGCCGACCATATGAATTTGACCCTTGAAACCTTAATTTGAGCCTTAAAGCCTATTCTATTGCTATTTACCTACATCATAATCCATGCTACCATCATTTTAAAATATTACCTTATTTTTACACCTATCTTAACTATACTTAAATTGGTAAGCAAAGATCGAGGAAAAATTTAAAAAGATGTACATGTTATTCATATGTTAAAAAAATTCTATTTAAATGTCAAGCAAAAGAGAAAAAATAAATTCTCAAAGTATTGAGAAATATTGGGCATATGCTTCAAAATTAAGTTTGAGGGGGTGAAGAACCCATTAGTAGGAAGGATGTACATCGAAAAGATCCAAGGTAAAGTTAAGGTTAAGATTACTGAACCTAAAAATTCACTTCTCTTTATCCCTACCTTAAGCCTAGCCTCATTACAACCTTATAAAAGACCTATTGATTTGCATGATTATGCCAACTACATTAGTTGAGAGGAATTGCTAAGTTAAACACCTGATGACCATTAATTAGACTTTGTGATTGCTTTGTTTGATTGACCAAGAAACTTTGATCTAATGGTGAATGTTATGTATGATCTTGAAAAGCATGCACTCAATGACTTATGCTAGCATTTTTCCACACTTAGAATAAAATTTTGAAATAAAGTTTGCATATGAGTGACTTATCAATAAAAGGAGCTTGTGAGCATGATTTTATTGATGTATGGTTATGTGCAAAGATTGATGCTTTTTAAACTTATTACAAATTTACCCTAGCAAAATTTGTGCTTTACATGAAACATTACTTGGGATAGGCAATGGATTAAGTTTGGGGTGTGTAAATTCTAATTTGTATAGGTTTTTAGTTGTTTATAACTCCTTTTAACTTAAAATTTATATTAATTTTGAGTATTTTTTAGTTAATTAATTAGGTAAATTTTGCTTATATTCTGATGATGGGTATGAATTTATAAAAAATGCAAATATGTGCTTTATTTTATTAATTTTGTGCATAAATTAAATTATTTCATGTTATTTATTATTGTGTTATATTTTATTATGTAGGGGGGCATGAACTTGATATAATATGAAGCTTATTATAATTATTGCATGGACATGAGCAATTCTACCCTATTTGGACAGTAAAACTATGCAAATTGGTTCATGTAGATGTTACTTTGACCCAGTTAAAAAAGATGTTACATGGTGGACAACTCTGATTATTTAATGGGTCAAGGGGAAGACAAGCCCACTTTAGCACAAGCATGTTGGCTGCCCAAAAATCAGTTTTTGGATATTTATTGAAGGTCCCTATGGTTGAAACTAAATCAGAAAAGAGTCCATGAAGTTTTCCCTTCAAACCATCCAACCCTTGCTTCATTTTAGCATGATTTCATGCTTGAATCAAGCAAACATCATCCACCCTTTTACATGATGTGTGGTCGGCAAAGTACAGGAGTAAATGGTGGGATATTTTTCATTATTTTTAGTAAACTCTCCCACTAACCTCAGGTATAAATACCTACTCCCATCTCACATAGCTCTCATCCTTTACTCAATCCCTCATCTCTCATTTCATATCATTCTTCCATTCTCTCATTCCTCTCTTCATTCCCACGTATAACGTCTCATATTTCCAATCTTTTCTTAGCTAGAAAAACTCTGATAAGAACATTTCTTAGCCGACCACCTTGAGGAGCCATTAGCGAAGGAGCAATAGGAGGATCGGAGGAAAACATATTCAATCAGAGCTTGTAAAACTATTGATTTGACAAAGTTTATTCTTTCTTACTTTGTTACTTTATTTTTAATCATGTTTGTAATGTGCTTTGCTATCTTGTCATCAACAATGGTAACTTAAATCTGTTTAGCTAGGATAATTGCATTAATGAGTCCTAAATGCTATCTTGTGCACATCGTCCTCTTTAACTCTTAGATGGTGATACCCTGACCGGAGATCTATACTAGAGAAAACTGACGCTCCTTGCAGTTGGTCGAACAGATCATCAATCCTTGGCAGAAGATATTTGTTCTTAATGGTCAGCTTATTCAGTTGTCTGTAGTCGATGCACATACGCATGGATCCATCCTTCTTTTTCACAAACAAGACTAGTGCTCCCCACGGAGATACACTAGGTCAGATAAACCCACGGTCCAATAGATCTGGAATTTGGGCCTTAAGCTCTACAAGCTCTTTCGGTGCAATTCTATCAGAGGTGATGGACACCAGAGCTATACTAGGAAGGAGCTCAATCCCAAACTCCACTTCACATTCTAGAGGTAACCCCAGTAACTCTTTAGGAAAGACATCTAAAAAATCCTTAACAGTCCGGATATCCTTTACTGATAAGTCTCCAACATCTGAAACACTGACGTAGGCCAAGAATACCTCACAACCCTTGCGAACCAATTTCCCGGCTCTTAGTGCAGAAATTACATTACTCAAATAATTTCGTCGTTCCCCAATTACCACTACTTCCTTATCTGCCTCAGTTATCAGAACAACTCATTTAATGGCACAATCTAACCTTACCCGATGTTTAACTAATCAATCCATGCCCAGTATTAAATCAAATTCTTCGAAAGACAGGTCCATTAGATCAGCCAGAAAGATAACTCCTTGTATCTCTAAGGGAACATCTCTAAACACCTTATTAACCCGAACGGTCTTCCTTAATAGACTTAGAATAGTAATCTCACTCATAGTATTTTCAGCCTTAATACTCAATATCTTAGACACAGAGCATGCTATATACGAATGAGTAGATCCAACATCAATCAATGCAGGATAAGGTACACTATGGATAAAGAATGTACCCGTTATGACATTTGAAGCATCTCCGTCCTCTCGGTGATGTGCAGCGTAAACTAGTGTTGGCTGCCTCGCCTTAGTATGACCAGCACCTCTGCCCGGTGCTCCACGACCACGGCCCATACCATTTCCACCCTTGGCCTGACCTCAGCCTCTCGATGGCTATTGACCACCCTGCTGAACATTACCAAAACTAGTAGCTTGCACCTGCTCGGGCCTCCATAGACAATACTTGACACGATGCTCTAATGATCCGCATCTTAGATATGCACCCATCTTTTTCCAACATTCGCCCTGATGGCGTTTCCCACAATCAGCACAAAACTGCGATCCAGTAGTAGCAGCAGCAAGGGTCCTAACTCTGATTGTTCCATAACTCTGGGCTTTTTCTTAAACTTTTGAAAAGAATTTGAGGGCTCAGCATACCTCTTAGCTTTTCCTTTCTCTCTGTTTTGGCGCTCAGCGCACGTCACATCCTCTGCGATTTTTGCCTTGTCAACCAGTGCTGTGAAATCCTGCTCCCTCTGAGGAGCTATCAGAACCCTTAAACCATCCCTGAGGCCATCCACAAATCAAACACACCACTCGTATTCTGTTGCCACCATCCCACGTACATAGCGGCTCAGTCGTAAAAATTTGGCCTCATACTCCGCCACTGTCCTCCCTCCCTGTGTTAAGTTCGAAAATTCCCTACTACGGGCATCCACATAGCTGGCACCCACATATTTAGCCTGGAAAGTAGTCTTGAAAAACTCCCAGGTCAAACGATCGGGTTAAGTGCCCTCTTTGACAATAAGCCACCACCGGTAAGCCTCATCTCTCAGTAGAGATACTACACCTTTTAGCTTCTGATCTGGGGTGCAGTCAAGGTCATCCATAATCCTTTCTGTGGCCTCAATCCAATATTCAGCCACATTAGGGCTAACTCCAACAATACCCCTGAATATCTCTGCCCCATTAGACCTGAGTCGTTCCGTAACCGACCCACGACCTCCAATACCAATACCAGGCTCGGCGACCCTTTCTAGAATCTTGAACATTGCTTGGGACAATACGTTGTCCCCAGCAGCTCGATTTCGAGACCCTGTCTCAGCCATAGGTGAAGCTAATGTCTCTCTAACATCCTCATTAGGCTGGTGTCCAGAAGACGAAAACCCAGCCCGAGCACCTCCACGGCTTCTGCCGCAGCCTCTACCACGAGTACCTCTAGTGCTCATTATTGTATGAGCTTAGTCTGTATTGAAAGTTTTATGCCAGTCAGTTTATTGTTCCGATGTTTATTACAGATATTTTATGAATAATACAATTTCAGAGTTTATTTTTGCAGTTTGTAATCTTACTACAGTTTGTAGTCTATTCTAATTAGAGAATTTCTGTATAGTTTTACTACCTAATGTAGTTCTAGAAATATGATAAACCGTAGTTTATACATTTTTTTACCCCATGTTAAACACATTTTATGGATTATTTCCCATTAGAATTGGTGAATTCGATGCTCCTAATGCTTTAATTTCATGTTTTATACTTAGGAGAGCATAGGAGAGCGAAAGGAACGAGAAACGGGCCAATGTACAAAATCAACACGGCCTGGACTTCCTCACACGGGCAGCCTACACGGCCGTGTCAATTTGGTAGAATCGAAGCATGACTCACACAGGTAGAACACAAGCCCGTGCCATTCTAACAAGCTCTAACACGGCCTAAAATAATCGCACACGGTTGTGTCACACGGGCGTGTCCCTGTCGAGCCCAAGTTGAGTCCAATTTAGAAAAGGCTAATTTTGAGGGCTCTTAGGCATTCCAAAGCCTATAAATACATCCTAGAGGAGGAAGAAAAGGGAGACACAGAGTAGACCGTAAGGAATTACTCCAAGAAAGCCGATTGATCCATCTTAGAAGCCGGATTCACCATCAAGACTAAAGATCTCTCCTCAATTGCCCCTTCAGGAGTTTTGGGTTTTCTTTATGTTTTGTATTCTTTATTATTCTGAGATGTTTTCTTATTTAGTTACGAACTAAAACCCTTAAATACCTAAGGGGAATGAAACCTAAGACGAATCTTATTATTATTTTATGAATTGTATGATAAATATTTAACTTGTTCTTAATTATGTGTTCTTAATTCTTGTTTAGATATCACAGGATACTGATTCAATATAAGCTCTTATTTAGAGTAGGAATAAAACCTGTATAAGAGTACATTTGTCATAATTAAGCGGAGTTGATTGCGCGCCTAGACATAGGGTGACAAGATTTTGCCAGATTAGGGTGAAACCTAATAAGGATACCCATAGATCGAGTTAATGCAACCTGGGGTGTTAATTAGAGAAAGGTATCAATTATTCAATCTAGGGATTAGACGTTATTAGTCTTGAATAGGGATAATAATATAACCTAGAGATCTCTACAGAACAAGTTAAATGAATAAATCGTTCGATTCGAAGCCAGAATAACAAGTACAGTCTAGGTGGATTTTTCCTTAGGTATTGTTTTAATTCAATTGATTTTCCAAAAAGCAATTCCCCAAATCCATTCTCTATGAATTCTTAGTTTAGATAATTAGTTAGTTAAAACAAAAACCTCTTTATTCTTAGGCTAGATAATAAAAAGACAGTCATTACTAGTACTTTTAGTTCCTTTGGGTTTGACAATCCGATCCTGCTAAAACTATACTACTGTTCGATAGGTACACTTGCCTACATCGTGATAATAGTTAGTTTCAAGAACGATTAATTATAAATATTTAAAACCTATCACGAAATCACGCGATCAAGTTTTTGGCGCCATTACCAGGGAACTAAAATATTAGGAACACTCAATTTTTATTACTTTAGCCATTCAATTTTCTTGCAATCTAATTTTATTTTTAATTTTATTCTAATTTACTAATTTTATTTTTCTTTCTTCTGACAGGTTTTTATAGTTTATGACTAGAAGAAATCCGTCAGGACCACTACTTTTTGACGAAGAAATCAATCACACAGTTCGCAGAAACCAAAGAGAAATAAGGCAAAGCCTAAGATACACAAAGAACGAGCAAGAAGACGATACTCAACCCCCAACCGAAGAGATGGCTAAAAACCAAGACAATCAGCTACCTCCTGCAATTGCGGCTAACCAAAATCCTGCTCCACTCACTATGTATGATTATGCTAAACCTTCTTTAACAGGAACTGAATCAAACATAGTTAGACCTGCTATAGCTGCCAATACTTTTGAACTGAAACCTAACACAATTCAAATGATATAACAGTTTGTTCAGTTTTATGGTTTGCAGGATGAAGTTCCCAACGCTCACTTAGCAAACTTTTTGGAACTATGCGATACATTTAAAATTAATGGCATTTCTGATGATGCCATTGGTCTACGATTATTCCCTTTCTCATTGAGGAACAAAGCTAAACAGTGGTTGAACTTGTTACCACGAGGGTCAATTACTACTTGGGAACAAATGACCGAAAATTTTTTACTAAAATATTTTTCGCCGGCAAAAATGGCTAAATTACGTAATGATATCTCTTCTTTTGTGCAGATGGATTAAGAAACACTCTACGATGCATAGGAGAGATACAAGGACCTTTTGAGAAGGTGCCCTCACCATGGGTTACTGCTTTGGCTTCAGGTTCAAACATTCCATAATGGCCTGAATCCTTCGACTCGGTAAATGGTTGACGCAGCTGCTGGCGGAACCATCAATATTAAAACACCTGAAGATGCTTATGAGTTTATAGAGGAGATGTCACTGAATAACTATCAGTGGCAAGTCATAAGGACAAAGCCAACGAAAACAGCCGGTGTTTATAACATCGATTCAGTCACCATGCTCTCTAATCAGGTAGAACTCTTGAATAAGAAAATTGATGGCTTTCTTAGTTCTTCACAAGTTTATCCAGTAATGCAGTGCGAAGCAAGTGGCGGTGAAACAAGCCATTCGGAATACCAACCTTATGGCCACAACATCATCGATAACAAGCAATTAAGTTACATGGGTACTAATTCTCGACCTCAAAACAATCCATATAGTAACACTTATAATGCAGGTTGGAGGAACCACCCAAATTTCTCATGAGGAGGCCAAAGAAACCAGAGACCACCTCTAGGCTACCAACAACCACCCTACCAACAGAAAAAGAAGCCAAACCTTAAAGAGATGCTCTCAAAGTTTATATTGGTGTCAGAAACTCATTTCTAGAATACCAAGACAGCATTTAAAAATCAACAAGAATTGATCCAAGGGCTCGAAACGTAGATAGGCTAGTTGTCCAAACTAATTTCGAAAAGACCACTAGGAAGTTTACCTAGTAACACCAAATCAAAAGAGCATGTAAAGGCAGTTACACTAAGGAGTGGGAAAGTATTAGTGGAATCTGAAAAGAAGCTAACACAAGAATCCGTGACAAGCGAAATGGGGGAAGAAAAACGCGAAAATAGTGACAACCCAGTGCCAAAGGAATATAAACCACCAGTTCCATACCCAGCAAAACTAAAAAAAGACAGCATCGATGCACAATTCGGTAAGTTTCTTGAACTTTTTAAGTAATTACATATCAACTTACCTTTTGTTGAAGCTATCAGAGATGCCAAATGCAATGAAATTTTTAAAGGAGCTTTTAGCAAATAAGTGGAAGATGGACGAGACATCGTATGTGGAGCTAAACGTAGTTTGCTCAGCTATTCTCCAGAATAAACTACCAACAAACTTAAAGATCCAGGGAGTTTTACAATTCCTTGCTTAATTGGTAGTTTAGATGTTAATAATGGATTAGCTGATTTGGGGGCTAGTATTAACGTCATGCCTTACAAAATGTTCAAACAATTAGGTTTCGGGAAACCCAAATAGACTAGGATGAGCATTTCCAAGGGACATTATTGAAGATGTGTTAGTTAAAATCGATAAATTTATATTTCCTGTTGACTTTATTGTTCTAGACATAGAGGAGGATAGCAACACTCCTTTAATTCTAGGAAGGCCATTTTTAGCAACTGCTAAAACAATTGTTGATGTTGGCACAGGTGAACTCACACTCCGTGTGGGAGACAAAACAATCACCCTTCAAGCTCGCAATTCTGGCAACACAATGGAAATTGAAGGTGATCGTCTAAACCATTCTACTAAAACTAACAAAGTGGTGCAACCTTCTTTGCAAGAAATGAGTCTAAAGGAAGTACATGAACCATTCTCAAGCAATAGTAGAGGACCCATTCATGAAGATCGAAGGCTGCAAATCGAGGAGCTAGATGAATGGCGGACGCATAAACCAAAAACACCTGACAAACCGAATCTACGATAGAACAAGCTCAATCCCTTTCCAAATCAACTTAAGGTTGGAGATAGAGTCTTATTAGATGCCATATATCTCCACATTGTTACTACCACATCGAATAAAGAAATCCCTCTTACGGTACTCAGCATTTTCCCATTCGGTATGGTCGAGGTGAGTCATCCCAAGTTCAGCACTTTTAAGGTAAACAACACCCGTTTAAAACCTTATTTTGATGAGATTAATAGCAGGATTGAGGAGTATAAACTCATCAAACCACCATGATCATTCAACGAAGACGTAAGTCGAGCTTAGACTATAAATAAGTGCTTCTCGAGAGGCAACCCAAGCACTAACTGTATTAACTACTTTAAAATTTAGCCTTCAACATCTAACTTACTAACAGAGCGCTTGAATACAGGTTTTCCACAGGGACACGGCCAAGAGCACGGGCGTGCTTAGGGCCGTGTGAAAATAGGACAACAATTTTTCCCAAACACAGGCTACGATAAAACGCCACGGTCGTGCGACATGGCCATGGTCAAACCTGCCAAAACAACATGGAGGTGAGGCACGCCGTGTGGAAGAACCATGGGTGAACATGTTAAAAT
The DNA here is from genome assembly GCF_007990345.1 of Gossypium hirsutum. Lineage (NCBI taxonomy): Eukaryota > Viridiplantae > Streptophyta > Magnoliopsida > Malvales > Malvaceae > Gossypium > Gossypium hirsutum. The sequence continues at coordinate 39,876,037 of NC_053430.1, read as the reverse complement.
AGCACGGGCATGCGACACACCCATGTCTAGCACCCGTGGCTGACATGATCAAAATAACACGAGCGTGCGCAGAGGTACACGACCGTGGGAGAAGCGAATCGCGCCAGACACCGCCGTGCAACACGATCATATCGCCACACGGCCTAGACACACGGGCATGCTAGAAGGCCGTGTGACGACATCTCAATTCGTGACGAACACGGACGGGACACGATCCACACGGACGTGTGCATCGGCCGTGCCACTTGAAAAATTCAATTATTTATCTTATTTTATCTTATTTTATTTTATTTTCTTTGATTAAGTTTTTAAGATTCATTTGTTTTTTTTTAAAACACAGCTTATCTTTATCACTACTATTAGATTATTCCCTTAACTCTCATTTTATCCTTCAAAATCGTGCTTGCCCTCCAGCTTTATTTCCAATACTCGATCTCGCCAATCCAAGAATACCATCCATTCTTAATTCAGGAAGTTTCACTTCTCTCCCTATCTTATTTTTATATTCTAATATCTATCTTTGTACATTGAGGGCAATGTACATCTTAAGTGTGGGGGTATTTATTTCCTTATCAAAAAAATCCCTAAATGACTACCTTATGCTCTTGAAAAGCTTTCATATCATATGTAGGATAAATTTTGATTGATTTATGATTTTTATTGATATATCTTGAATTAAAACATAGGCATTTATGCATTGATTGTTTAAACTTCAAGACATTAGAGAATCAAGCATGATAAGTTGATTTTTAAGAATTTAAAATTATAGGTTGTTTCCCCAAGTCTAGGTATTACTTTGAATTGGAATTCACGAGTTTAAACATCAAAAAGCCATAATTTTTGTGAGATTTTTGAGCCTTTTGAGCATCTATTAATTCTTTAATGCTCACTTTTATTATTTCTTTGAGTGCATCAATATCGAATTGTTATTGTAGAACTTGCCTGATTATGTATGTCAAGACCACACTATTTGATTTGATATGTCAAGATGATAGGGGCACTTAGGATTAACCCATTCATGCCATGAAAAGCCTACCTCTACGATTAACCCTTAGTAAACCCCTTTGAGCCTAATAAGCCATTCCTTGTATTACACTCAATATCAACCCTTAACCCATTATTGTTGAAATCCCCTAAATTAATTTGATCCCTATTTTTGTCGAGATTTAAGCTAAGTAAATTGCTTAGCTATGTCTTGTTTGTAATAAGTTAGTCTATGTTATTTAACTTGTTCTAAAAAAACTATGTATAAACATTAGTAATTCCATATTCTGAGAAGAAGCTCTGTTGTACGCAAGTGATATTAACTCTTTTTCTAGTTAGGCAATTTTTCAATTCGATCTCGATTCTAACCATTTCTTTCAACTTGTGACCACACCCCCTAACCAAGCTTCGTTACAACCTTCTAAAGACCTTTTGATTGATTTTTCATCTCAATTTATAGTGGTAGGAATTTGATTTTCATGCAAGCCTATGGGAATGACTTTTCATTATTGACTATTGAGTGTTTCATTTATTGTCCTTAAACAACTCGAGTGATTTGAGTGAATCTGTAGTGAGGATGTGAAACTCTGTGATAAATTAAATCAAAGGTAGTTACTTAGATGAGGGGAGACACCTATGTTTGCATGATGAAATACTCAACTTGAAATGTTTGAAACTTTTATGTTCTTTTAGTTGAATTCTCAATCTAGGATTACCTATGGATTATTTTGAGATATTATCGATAGAAATTATAAATTGAAAAGAATTTATTCTGATTATGATGAGTTGAGAATTTTGCTTGAGGACAAGCAAATGCTTAAGTGTGGGGATATTTGATAAACCATAGTTTACACATATTTTTACCCCATGTTAAACGTATTTTATGGATGATTTTCAATTAGAATTGGTGAATTCAATGCTCCTAATGCTTTAATTTCATGTTTTATACTTAGGAGAGCATAAGAGAGCGAAAAAAACGAGAAACAGGCCAAAAACGGAGAAAATGAGCCAAAGTACGAAATTAACACGGCCTGGACTTCCTCACACGGGTAGCCCACACGGCCGTGTCAATTTGGCAGAATTGAGGCACGACTCACACAGGTAGAACACACGCCCGTGCCATTCTAACAGGCTCGAACACGGCCTGAAATAATCGCACATGAGCGTGTCCCTCCCGAGCCCAAGTTGAGTCCAATTCAGAAAAAGGCTAATTTTGAGGGCCCTTAGGCATTCCAAAGCCTATAAATACATCCTAGAGGAGGAAGAAAAGGGAGACACAGAATAGGGAGTAAGAAATTACTCCAAGAAAGCCAATTGATCCATCTTAGAAGCCAGATTCACCATCAAGACTGAAGATCTCTCCTCAATTTCCCCTTCAGGAGTTTTGGGTTTTCTTTATGTTTTGTATTCTTTATTATTCTGAGATGTTTTCTTATTTAGTTATGAACTAAAACCCCTAAATACCTAAGGTGAATGAAACCTAAGACGAATCTTGTTATTATTTTATGAATTGTATGATAAATATTTAATTTGTTCTTAATTATGTGTTCTTAATTCTTGTTTTGATATCCCAGGATACTAATCCAAGGTAAGCTCTTATTCAGAGGAGGAATAGACCTTGTCTAAGGGTACATTTGTCATAATTAAGTGGAGTTGATTGCGCGCCTAGACATAGGGTGACAAGATTTTGCCAAATTAGGGTGAAAACTAATAAAGGGATCCATAGGTCGAGTTAATGCAACCCTAGGGTGTTTATTAGAGAAAAGTCTCAATTATTCAATCTAGGGATTAGACGTTATTAGTCTTGAATAGGGATAATAACATAACTTAGGGATCTCTATGGAACAAGTTAAATGAATAAATCGTCTGATTCGGAGCCAGAATAACAAGTACAGTTTAAGTGGATTTTTCCTTAGGTATTGTCTTAATTCAATCGATTTTCCCAAAAGAAATTCCCCAATTCCATTCTTTGTGAATTCTTAGTTTAGATAATTAGTTAGTTAAAACAAAAACCTCTTTATTCTTAGGCTAGATAATAAAAGGACAGTCATTACTAGTATTTTTAGTTCCTTTGGTTTCGATAATCCGATCTTGCTAAAACTATACTACTGTTCAATAGGTACACTTGCCTACATCGTGATAATAGTTAGTTTCAAGAACAATTAATTATAAATATTTAAAACCTATCACGAAATCACGTGATCAAAATAACATTTCAATATTACTCTTTCAGAACAAACAAACAATCAGAAGACTTACAGGATCGGTGCGGAGACTTGGTGTACCACTCCTTCAGTAAAACATTTCCAAATAATCATTTTTAAACCAAAGACAATGATGTTGAAATTTTCACGTGTTTGAAAAACCCCAAATCAACAATTGATTTTTGTAACCTGGCTCTGATACCATTAAATGTAACACTCCAAACCCGGCCTAGATGTTATGTCGAATCTGTGATGTCACATTGGAGTGTTTTTCTAAAACACAAATTTGGTGAAACATTTGTTCCTACATAAAAACTTCTTTAGGTTCATAAAAAAAGTTAGGAAATCCGATTCATTGTGAAAACTCAATTTCTTTTAGCAAAATATTAGTTATGTAAGTTTGTTATTAAACTTTAAAATAGTTTATTGCGGAAGCTTTTAAAAGGTGTTGCGTAAATGTAGTGTTTTCTGAAAACATTTATTTATATTTTCATGGAAATTCGAAACCTACTACTACTAGATTAAAATTCAAGTAACCAAATCCCCAAATTAAAATAAAGATAAAAAATAAAATTAAAGAGGTCTTATTACATAATGAAAACCAAAAATAAAACCTTAATTATAAAATTAAAGGAAACTTCATCGAGTGGCCACCTCTGAGTCCTCCATCGCCCCGATTCATTTAAGCCTCGGGATTTCCTACGCAGTTAATAGATGGGTGAGTTTGCGAAAACTCAGTGCGTGAAATCCCATAAAAACATACAGTCAAAGTAAATACAATTTGGGCCTAAGCCCTTTCAGTTTCAGTTAGGAGCCTTAACCCCTCATTCAGTAGCAATAGCAGTCTGGGCCTGAGCCCATTTCAGTATCAGTGGAGGTCTGGGCCTTAGCCCATTTCAGTACATTATGCAAACAAATAATCCTACCCAATCCATCAACTATACACCATCTTCGTACCAGCCCTACACACTATGTGGGGTGATAAACAGTAATTTATACATATTTTTATCCCATGCTTAACACATTTATGGATGATATCTCCTTAGATTTGGTAAATTCGATGCTCATAATTCTTTAATTTCATGTTTTATATTTAGGTGAGCATAGGAGAGGAAAAAGAGTGAGAAACAGGCAGAAAACAGAGAAAATGGACCCACATGGGAAATCAACACGGCCTGGACTTCCTCACACGGGCGTGTCACACGGCCGTGTCTTTTTGGTAGGATTGAAGTACGACTTATACGGGTAGACTACACGCCAGTGCCTATTCAACAGCCTTGACAACGGGCTGGAGTAATCGTACACGGGCGTGTCCCTCCCGAGCACAAGTATAACCCTATTCGAAAAAGGCTAATTTTAAGGGCTCTTAGGCATTCTAAAGCCTATTTAAACACTTGAGGAGGCACTTAGGAAGGGGGACGCAGAGTAGGAGGCAAGGAATTACTCAAGGGAAGCCGATTGGTCCATCTCTGAAGCCGGATTCACAATCAAGATTGAAGATCTCCCTTCAATTTCCATTCAGAGTTTTGGTTTTTCTTTATCTTTTGTATTCATTATTCTTCTGAGATGTTTTCTTCTATAATTATGAACTAAACCCCCTAAATAACTAAGGGAAATGAAACCCTAAGACGGATCTTGTTATTATTATCATCTGAATTGTATGATAAATATTCGACTTATTCTTAATTATGTGTTCTTAATTCTTGTTTTAATATTCCAGGATAATGATTCGAGTTAATGCTCTTATTTAGAGGAGGAATAGACCCTATCTAAGAGTAAATTTTTCATAATTAAGCGGAGTTGATTGCACGCCTAGAGATGTGGTGACAAGATTTTGCCAGATTAGGGTGAAACCTAATAAGGGAATCCATAGATCGAGCTAATTAGAAAGAGATTTTCATTATTCAACCTAGGGTTAGACGTTATTAATCTCGAGAGAGATAATAATATAACTTCAGGATTTCTACGGATCAAGTCAAATGAATAAATCGTCTGATTCAGAGTAAAATAACAAGTGAAGTCTAGGTGGACTTTTTCCTTAGGTATTGTCATAATCAATCGAATTTTCCCAAAAGTATCTTTCCAAATTTTCTTTCTATGCATTCTTAATTTGTAGGCTAGATAATAAAAAAGATAGTAATTACTAGTACTCTTGGTTCCTTTGGGTTCGATAATCTGGTCTTGCTAAAGCTATACTACTGTTCGATAGGTACACTTGCCTTCATCGTGATAATAGTTAGTTTCAAGAATGATTAATTATAAATTTTTAAAACCTGTCGCGAATATCACGTATCATGGCGATAAAAATTGACCCACCCAACCCTACACACCAAGTCGTACCACATGCGGGACTAAAACAGTATTTGCAGCAGAGCTGCCAATAATAGGCTTAAAACCTTTTAGTACACCTCCTTCAAAACCATGAATGCCACCCCATTTAATGCAACATAATATCATATGTGTATGTAGAAATGTCATGCTCAAAAATAGTCATACGTAATACAAGGGTATTTCCGTCAATTTACCTTTCAGGGGCATGATGGTCATTTCATCAATATCGGGCTCTAAGTACACTTACCGACCAAACAATAGGTCCACAGACATCTTGGGCGACCCATTCAACCTTAACAGTCAATCAGTAATAATGGGCCTACTGCCCATATTGCAGGCCCATATGGGCCCACACTCTCATATGGCCCACGTAGCCCAGAAATAGCCTCTACTGTGTAGTTACACAGCCTGACCCATGATTTACCATACTTTGTGTGATTTCTCTATGTGGGGCCCATTGACCCATTAGGCCCACACAGCTCAGTTTGGCCCAGGAAAGCGCCCACGACCATCTCGTCGACCACACGGTCGTGTTCTATCACATAGCCTACCACACGGGTGACCACACGCCCGTGTGGTGTCGACAGCCCTCTTTTCGGCTTTTTGACTTTTTGTCGATTTATGCTACTAGCAGTGCTATTAAACACCTATTCACAAAAATGTACGAAAAGTCCCCAAGAACTCCCACCTACATTCATTCACAAAATCCAGTTAATCGCATACCAATCATGCTATCCAAAACCCCCACCAAAACAACTTACCCAATTACTTACCCCTTACTAGCACAAATCAGCCGTTAATGGCTTACTCGATGAATCCGTTGTAAAAGACCAATCAAAAGGCCTTTAAGGTTTCTCTACAATCCAAACTACACTTATCAACCACCAACAATAAAATAATTGTACTAGTTGAACCATTACTTACCGAAATTTAATACCCCAACTAGGAGGAGGAATATTCGACCCACACCCACAAAAGCCAGAAGTGTACAGAGTGACAGGGATAAAGTAGTATAATCATACTCCTAGCAACAAACAGCAGAGATGAGGAGATATTAATAGAAGATCATAACAGTAATGAGAACAAAAGAGAACTTACGAGTACTTACCGCTTGTTAGTGATTCCCCCGAAACCCGACAACAGAATGAAGGTAAAAGAGCAGAGGGTGGAGTATTTGGCCAAGCTACTAGATTGATAGGTGTAATAGGAAAATTGAACCAAACGAGAAAAGTGAACCGCCCAACCACTATGGAAACGAAAGAAAGATTAATAGAAAGTAGGAGGTGTTTGGTTTTAGTAAAGCAAAAAGGGACGCTTGAAGAAAATCGAAGGAATAGAGATGAAAAGGGAAGAAGTATTCGGCTAGGGTTTAGAGAAGCAATAGAAAATTACCAAAAATGCACAAAGAGGAAAATGCCCGAATGGTCACTCTCAAAATTCGACTACCAAAACAAAACCTCTACCCAACGAAACAAAAGAAGCAGAAAGGAGAGCAAAAACTACATAGTTTTTACCTAATGGAAACCACCACAGGCAGAATCCCTAGAGTCCTCATACGGCACCACCACTCTCACACCAACCCATCTCCTTGATTTCCTACTAAAACCTCTCCACAATATCCTCAAACCGATCACTATCCAAATCCCTCTTTCTCCTCCTAACTTTAGGCTACATGATCCCTCAACCACTCAAAAAATCCAACCGTCCAAGCAATAGAGTCCCACTACCATACAACCATCCACTCAGTAGTTTGCAAAATAAAACACCCTTGCACGCAATAAGACTCGACCTCAAGACCCTTGAGCATCCTAACACGTCACTTACCACTAGACTAGCAGGTTTTTTATGCCATGTAACCCTCACATTAATTTAAAAGCCTACTAGCTGCAGACAATGGTTTACTCTATCTTGAGCAAAACATTTCTCAAGCCAAGGCTTGAACCCATGACTTCCGAGACACTCCTAGAGCACTAAACCAATAAGTCAAACATACATCCACGTCACACACAAAAATAAATAATTTTAATAGGGATTTCGATATTTAAGAAATTGGGGTGTTACACACAAAATTTGGCTTTCCCTCTTCTTACTCTTTGGGGAGGCCGAATGTAAGTTTTCTTGTAACGACTGTGATTCGCGAAATTATGATAGGACTGCGGACCCTAGTGTGGAAGCTTGGGTCGATTACGTTTTGCATTTTAGGTGATCTATCCACTTTTGCGGTAAGTGCTTTAAGTTTTAGTTATGGTTATGATGGGTTATTGATTCTTATGAATCAGTTAACTATTTTGTGTGAAGGATAAAGCAGCAGGAAGTAAACGTTGGTCTTGGAACAATTGGGGTTTTACGATTGTTCGATTGGTAAGTAGGGATAACTCGGTTAAAGTATTTTCAATACTATGGTTTTAGATTAACCAAGAATATGAATTGATGGTGGGGTTGTTGAGAATCATAGGTGTTCATCTCAGAAGTGTTGCGGCTACAGTTTCATAACAGGTGTGTAAACATTATTGCTATTAGGTGTGAAACTAGCAAAAGCCAAAAAGCTAAAAAGTGAACAGTCGACACCACTTGAGCGTAAGACTGCTCATGTGGCAGGCCGTGTGAAACAAACATGGCTGTGTGGTCGATGAAATGGCCATGAGCGCTTTCATGGATCAAAACGATATTCGGTCATTTTGGGCCGAACTGGCCCGTGTAGGCCCAATGAGGCCAGTAGGCCCCACATGGGAAAATCGTACAAAAGTGTGGTAGTTAGTGGGATAGGCTGTGTACACCGCACGGCTAAGGCCATGTTTGGGCTATGTAGGCCACACGGGCATGTGGGCCAACATGGGCCTACGATATGGGCTGTAGGCCTATTATCACAGATTAACTATTAAGGTTGCACGGGTCGCCCTAGACGACTGTGGACCTACTGTTGGGCCGGTAAGAATACCTGGGCCCTTATTTTGGTAAGATGACTGTTTTACCCCTATGTGATGTATAATTGTTTGAGCATGCCATTTTTACTATATGCCCATTTATATTATGTTGCATTGCATGGGGTGGGATATATGATTTTAGAGGAAGTGTACTGAAAGGCTATAAGCCTATTACTAGTAGCTCTGCTGCAAATACTATTTAATACCGCAACTGATATGACTTGGTGTGTAAGGTTGGGTAGGTCAATTTTTTTCCCCACATAGTGTGTATGGCTGGTACGGAGATGGTGCGTAGCGGATGAATTGGGTAGGATTTTTTGATTGAATACTGTACCACTTTTGTTATGGGCTTAGGCCCCACTGCTATTGTAACCGTAATGTGCTCAGGCCCAAACTGCTACTGTTACTGTAATGGGCTAAGGCCTAACTGATACTGGACTGTTTCTGATACGGGCTTAGGCCCAGATTGTATTTGCCTATCGTATGTCTGACTGTTTGTTTAATAAGGGATTTCACACTAAGTTTTCATAAACTCACCCTTCTGCTTATCTGTGCAGGAAATCCTTAGGTGGGTCGGTGCTGTGAGAGACTCGAAGGTGGCCACACAACAGCTTACGCTTCCGTATCTATCTTTTAAATTATAAGGAGTTTAATTTGGGTATTTTTTATGTAATAAGGCCTCTCTGGATTTTATTTTTAAATTAGGGATTTATATTTGTTATGGTTTAATACTGCTAGCAATAGGAAAAACATGCGATTTTTTCAAAAAGATAGATAATTTTCAAAAATATTATGATTATGTAAACGGTTTTAAGAGCTATTGCAAGAAAACAACGTTTTACAAGTAAACGCTAGAATGCAACTATTTTAAAAAGCTTTCTCTACAAACGAGATTTTGAAAATTAATAACGTTTTAAAGTAAATACTTTTGATGACGATGCAAGTTTTAAATCACCCTTTAGATCACACAAAGGGGCATAATCTAGATTGGGCTTTGGAAATGATATCTTACTTTACGAAAAACACTTAAATATGACATCGCCATATTCAGCCATAACATCTAGGCTGGGTTTGTGGTGTTACATTTAGTGGTATCAAAGCCTAGTTGCAAAACTCGTTTGTGGTTTGGGTTTCTTTAAAAATAAAATTTTGAAAAAAGACTGTTTTAAGTGATTTGAAATACTTGGAAATGTTTTACTGAATGTGTGGTACACCGAGTCTCCGGCGCTGATTTTGTAAGTTCTCTGATACTTTTATCTATTTAAATTGAAATATTGAGGCTACTGTAGGTTGTACTGAATTTTTCTGTTTAGAGTAAACTAAAACTGTAGTGAAACTACGATCTGCGAAAACAAAACTCTGAACAACTGATATTGTTTTTCTTAAAATATCTGTTAATAAACACTGGAGTTATAAGCTAATGTATAAAACTGTTAAAACAGATAAAGTACAACTTGATAATGAGCATTAAAGGTACTCGTGGAAGGGGTACAAGAGGCCGCGGTGGAGGCCGTGGAGGTGCTCGAGCTGGGTCTTCGTCATCGGGTCATGTGCCTAACCATGAAGCTAGGGAGGCACCAACTTCACTCGTAACTGAGACTGGGTCTCATGATCGTGCGGATGGGGACAACGAACTATCCCAAGTGATGTTGTAAATTCTGGAGAGGGTCGCTGGACCCAATACTGGTACTGTGGGCCATTGGTCGGTTATAAAACGACTCCGGTCTAATGGAGCTGAGATTTTTAGGGGTATCACTAGAGTTGCCCCTGATGTGGCTGAATATTGGATTGAGGCCACAGAGAGGATCATGGATGACCTTGACTGCACCTCCGAGTAGAAACTAAAAGCTGCAGTGTCATTGCTATGAGATGAAGCCTATCAGTGGTGGGTTACAGTAAAAGAGGGTACCCAATCCGACCGATTGACCTGGGAATTTTTCAAGACTGCATTCCAGTTATGTGGACTCCTAGAGGAGAGAGTTTCTAAATTTGTCTCAGGGGGACAAATCTATTGCTGAATACGAAGCTAAATTTTTGCGACTTAGCTGCGATGCGCGTGGGATGGTAGAAACTGAATATGAGCGTTGCATTCATTTCGAAGATGGCCTTAAGGATAGTCTACGGGTTTTGATAGCTCCACGGAGGGAGTTAGATTTTTCTACTTTGGTGGATAAGGCGAAGACCGCCGAAGATGTGAAACGCTCTGAACGCCAGTATCGTGAAAAGGATAGGGGTAGGAATAAGAGGGATTTGGAGCCCTCAAGCTCATTTTTGAGGCCTAAGAAAAAGCCCAGAGTTGATGGGCTGGCCAGAGTTGAGACCCTTGTTGCTGTTACTGGACCGCAGCCCTGTGCTGATTGTGGGAGGTGCCATCAAGGCAAGTGCTGGAGAAGGATTGGGGCATGTTTTAGGTGCGGATCTTTGGAGCACCATATCAGAGATTGTCCACAAAGGCCCGATCAGATGCAAGCTACTAGAATGGATACTATTCAGCAGCCAAGAGGTGTTTAGCAACCACTCAGAGGCTGTGGTCAACCAGGGGTGGAAATGGTATGGGTCGTGGTTGTAGAGCAGAGGGCAGAGGTGCTGGTTATATTAAGGCAAGGCAGCCAGCACTAGTTTATGCTGCACGTCGCTGAGAGGACGGAGTCACCCCAAATGTTGATACCGGTATGTTCTTTATCCATAATGTGCCTTATGCCGCACTGATTGATGTTGGATTTATGTATTTCTATATATAACATGTACTGTACCTGGGACCTCGGATTTAATGGTAGAAAGCACTTTTAGTGAGGTTATTGAGTCCACTAGAGGCAGATTTACCTTTGGAGGACCAATGAGTTATCTTTTTGGCGAATTTGATGAAACTCCCTTTTGCAGAATTTGACCTAATACGGGGCATGGACCAGTTGGTTAAGCATCAAGTGACTTCAGACTATGCTAACACTCAGGTTAAATATGGTAGTGTCTTGGAATTTGAGCGCGCAACAGGAGCTGTAATAGCCCGATTTAGACCCTAATCGAAAAGTTAGTTTTGAGACCACGAATTTGAGTCAAAAAAATATTTAAAAAATATTTTATGTGTTTATTTTGCATGAATTTATATCTGTGAAATTTTCGTGATTTAATTTTGTCGTTTGAGTGTCCGATTAAATAAAAGGACTTAATCGCGTAAAATGAAAATTAGGTGGTAACTTGTTTAAGGGCCGAATTATTAATGGTTTTCTAAGTTGGGGTATTTATGTTGTCATTATTCCATTTGCATGTTGTTTGGATGGTAATAACCATATGTATCATGATTTTATTATTATTTCATAAAGGTTAATTAGGTAAATTGGTAATAAGTTAATATATGTTATTATAACATAAAATAAACTATGTTTCTTTATTGATTTTCTCTTTAATAGAAACTAAAAAAAGAATAAAGAAATATAAAATATAGGGATTCGGCCATCTATTTAGCTCAATCAAGGTTCTTTTTTTGTTTGATTTTGATAATTTTTACGTTTTTGAGATCGTTGCTTAGTAATCTTCAAGACCCATGCTTTAATTTTTTATTTTGATGAATATTTTGAGTTGTGCCATTGTTGAGAGCTTGTGATTTTTTTTGTTTGATGATGAAATATGAAAGATATGTTTTAGGTTAACATATTTTTTGTTGGAGTTTTTGATGATTTTGAGTAATTAAGACTAACAAAAATAATAATTTGAGGGACTAAAATGTGAAATAAATGAAATATATGGACTTGTATAAGCATGGGTAAGCTTTAGCCCAACATGGGTATAGGGAAATTTTGCATATTTTGTGTTTTGTACAATAGGGACTAAATTGTAAAAATTGTAAATGTTAGGGGTAAAATGGTAATTTTCCTATTTATATGTTTTTGGATTAAATTGAATGACAATATGTTTGAATGAGCTTAATTTGAATATGTTTAGATTAAGAACTAAAGAAATCGGATTTGGATCGGTGAAAAACGAAAGTTGTCAACTAGCTGCCCTGTTCTGTTTTACATCGTCCGAGGTAAGTTTATAAGCAAATAGACGTGTTTAGTTATAGTAAATGCTAAATATATATGCTGGTATGCAAAATATGAATTATTATATGCTATTGTCGAATGTGTATAAGCTAGTAACCATGTTCAAGCATTCGTTCCGACAGAATTACTACGTCCAAAAGCCCCGTATGAACCTTAGGAATAGCTAGGATACATATGTCATGACATAGGACTCTGATATATGTGTATGAGTAACACTATGGCATCGATATGTGATTCTGATAAATGCTTACGAGTAAGACCCTGTCTGGGACAGTGGAATCAATTTGTGGCTACATGTAAGACCACATCTGGGACGTTGGCATTGTACGATTTATGTGATTATCTAAGTGTCCTATCCAATTTAAAATGGTTCATCGGGCAAAGATAAGTTATGTTTGAATGTGTAAAACAAGCTATATGCCAGTTATGGATTAACTTGTTACCTATTCAAGGTAAGGTAAGTAAGTACCTTGGTTGTTTGTTGCAAATCTTATATGATGCAAATGAAGGATATATGTGTATGTGGTATGTGTATTCGGCTTTGTGGATGAGTAACTTGTATATTACAAATAACTCTTAAATATGTGCATACATGATTAGGTATATACGGTTACATAAATAATACAAGTAAATGAAGTATTATATTGATACATGAGCTTATGTACTTGAGTGTATAAGGACTAAGTTTTATTATGACTATATGGCTTTGGAAGTAGATTAATAACTTGTTAAAGTGACTATGTGGATATTCGGCCAAGGCGAGAAAATGCCTATGATAATGTTTTATTTATGGAATTCATAAGTTTGAGATTAAGAATGGTTATGTTAATGTAAATCGGTTTAGTTTTAAATGAGTTAATTATATCATTGGATTGTTTATTTGCTTATGGCTTACTAAGCTATTATAGTTTACTTGTGTTTTCATGTTCATTCTATTTTATAGATTTTGGATTCAAGTTACAAGCTCGGGGATCGTCAGCAAAGTCATTCACACTATCATCCGCCTGCGGTATTTTATAAGTAGCATTTTGGAACTATGGCATGTATAGGCTGGATCATATTTTGAAATGCCGAATGTTGGTTATGTGTATAAGCCATGCAAAAATGGCTAAACTTTTATTTCTAAATTTTGGTTATGTCAAATTCGGTTTATGTTCACTTTGGTTTTATAGTTACGTGCATGTATGAATAATGTTTGTGTTAGGTACCACATGCCTTGAAAATGGTTTGCTTGTCATGTCTAAATTCGGTTTTATATGTTCTTGGTTGAATGTTTATTGAGCCCGATTATTGATGAATATTGTATATGCTTCATGGATATATTAGTTAGTTTTGATGGAAATATGTAATGTGGTTATTAAAGTGATGGATGAATGCATGCTAGATTAATTGATCCGGTTCGTATGCGGTTGGTATTACATGTGTAGCATGATTATTTTGGTTGGTTATTTTAGTATGTATTTAATGCTACATGTAATCCTTATTTTAGGGTAAGTTGCGCATTATATATATATGCATTAAAAGCATGTTCGGTCATGTTATATTGCATTAAGTTGCGTATATGATTGTTTGATAAATTTTTTAATAAGTTTTCAACTGGTTTTACTATGAGCTTGTACAAGAGTTATTATTTATGTCCAAAATGGTTAAATTAAAATGTTGTAATGTGCTTGAGCTCGGTGAACATGTTGCAACTCTTAGATGTTTGTGGTTTATTATACTGTAAACATGACTTACTATAAAGCTTAATTCGAAAATGCTTAGATACCTTATTTAAATTACATATTTCAAATGGATGCATATAAATTATATTAATGTATGAGATAGGAAATTTGCATTACAAACACGGAAATGTGACAGGAATGAATGACAAGTATAATATGGAAGTTAGCTTCATATGTGGTACAATCTATACGTGTGCAAGATTTTTATAAAAAAATTAGTTAATATTCCATTAACGAAGTTGTTGGTTTGTTATATGTTCTAATTATAAATATATGATCTGTTTAATTTATGCTGAATCATGTTTAAATATAATATCATGTGAACGATATGAATCTTACGATTTGATATTTGATACAGTCATAAGTATTAAAGTGTTTAATACATTTTGAATTATAAAATGTAATGCATATTAGTATGAACTGTGATATGATCGGTAAAGCCTCGTAACCCTAATCTGGTGACGGATACAGGTTAGAGGTGTTACAGAAGCATAGTGGGGTAGTCTGTATATGCGACTGTTCTGGTAGTTGGAAATTTTGGGGACGAAATTTCTTGAAGTAGGGGTGAATTGTAACGCCCCAAATTTTGGCCCTAGAAGTTTTATGTCTTGAGTGAGTGCAATTAGGAGCCTGCACATAAATATTTAGTTGTACAAGAAAGTGACACAAATGCATGTCTGTTTCAGTAGTTAAGTGTCTCGGGAAGAGTCTGAGAAGTCTTGGGTTCAAACTTGGGCTTTTGCAAAATTTTGTTTTTACTTGATTAAACCCTGTCTCTATTCAGTAGGCTTCTAAAAATAAATAAGGGAAAGGCATGACAAAAAAGAGCCTACTGGCTCAGGGGATAAGTGGTGTATTGCTAGTGTTTGAGATCTGAGGTTCGAATCCCTGCTTGTGCAAATGGAGATTATTTTTGCTGGTGGCCATGGGAGGAAGTTGTGTTTGACCGAAACACCAAGAGTTTGAATAAGTTTGATCAGATTTGTTGTTAGCTGAATCTGAGGAGAGGTTTATGGAGGATTTCAATTGTTTGAATTGGTGGTCAAAAGGAAATTAAGGAGGAAATCGAGCAAGTTCGAATTTGAAGGAGAGTTGTGCCAGGTTTGAACTCTGGCACTCAGTGTTTCGGTTGTATACGAAATTTGGGGAGGGGTTTAGTGTGTAGAAGGCCAACCGAACCTAATGAGTTCATTTGGTTAAAATTTTGGCTATAGTAATTGGTGCCAAAATTGGTTCTTTTTTGGGTGTCGATTTGTGTTAGCTAACAAAAGGTTAACTTCGTTTTCAATCTTTCGTGTTAGAAACTTTATTTTTTTTGTTTCTTAGCTTTAGTCGAATACTCCTGAAAACCTTTCTCATTCTTTTGTTTCCTCTTTTTGGCCGTATACCTAAGTGACATTTTACTCTCCATCCTTTCTTTTTGATTCAAACCAATTACCTGACATTAGTGAAGGTCGATTATCCCGATTGAGTATTTTCTTCTTCTTCTCATCCTCTTCCCTGAAACCGAATACTTCCTTTTTTTGTTTTTATTCTTCCTTTCTCTGTTGGGTCAAATACCATAATCCCCCCCTCTCAAATCTCTTGTTGGTCTTGCTTTGGCCGAATCTCTTTGATTGACTATTGCCAAAATTCACTGGATTTATTTGTAAGGCTGAGTTATAATCAATTTATTATTTCTTTTTCTAGCCGAATTTCTGTTGGCTCTGCTATCAAGTTTCAAATTTCCCTCCTTTTTCTCTTTGGGGAGGGCTAATGTAAGTTTTTCTTCTAACGAGTATGACTCGCCAAATCATGATAGGAGTGTAGACCCTATTGTGGAAGTTTGGGCCGATTACTCTTTGCATTTTAGGTGATCTATCCACTTTTGGGGTAAGTGCTTTAAGTTTTAGTTATGGTTATAATAGGTTATTGATTCTTATGAATCGGTTAACTGTTTCGTGTGAAGGATAAAGCAGCAGGAGATAAACGTTGATCTTGGAACTAATGGGGTTTTGCGATTGTTCGATTAGTAAGTAGCGATAAATCGGTTAGACTATTTTCAATACTATGGTTTTGGATTAACCATGAATATGGATTGATGGTGGGGTTGTTGTGAATTATAGGTGTTGATCTCGGAAGCGTTGCAGTTACAGTATCACAATAGGTGTATAAGCATGACTGCTATTAGGTGTGAAACTGGTAAAAGTCGAAAAGCCGAAAACTGAACAGTCAACACTACTCAGGCATGAGACCGCCAATGTGGCAGGCAATGTGAAAAAAACATGGCTATGTTGTCGATGAGATGCCATGAGCGCTTTCATGGACCAAAACGATATTGGGCCATTTTGGCCGAACTGGGCCATGTTGGCCCAATGGGCCTCAGGGCCCCATACGGGAAAATCGCACAAAAGTGTGGTAGTTAGTGGGCCAGGCTATGTATAGCACACGGCTAATGCTATGTTTGGGCTATGTGGGCCACACGGGCATGTGGGCCCACATAGGCCCATGATGTGGGTTGTAGGCCCATTATCACAGATTAGATGTTAAGGTTGCACAGGTTGCCCGAGTCGATGGTGGACCTACTGTTGGGCCGTAAGTATTCCTGGGCCCTTATTTTGGTAAATTGATTGTTTTACCCCTATGTGATGTATGACTGTTTGAGAATGCCATTTTTACTGTATGCTCATTTATATTATATTGCATTGCATGGGGTGGGGTGGGATATATGATGTTGGAGGAAGTGTACTGAAAGGCTATAAGCCTATTACTGGAAACTCTGCTATAAATACTATTTTAGTGCTGCAACCGGTACGACTTGGTGTGTAGGGTTGGGTGGGTCGATTTTATCCCCACATAGTGTGTATGGCTGGTACGGAGATAGTGTGTAATTGATGGATTGGTGTAGGATTTTCTGATTGCATACTGTACCGATTCTGTTATGGGTTTAGGCGGCACTGCTACTCTTACCGTAATAGGCTCAGGCTAAAATTGCTACTGTTATTGTAATCGGCTAAGGCCTAACTGATCCTAGACTATTTCTGATACGTGCTTAGGCGTAGATTGTATTTGCCTATCGTATGTGTGACTGTTTGTTTAATAAGGGGCTACACACTGAGTTTTCATAAACTCAACCTTCTGCTTACCTATGCAGGCAATCTTTAGGTGGGTCGGTGCTGCGAGAGACTCGAAGGTGGCTACACAACAGCTTACGCTTCCGTATCTATCTTTTAAACTATAAGGAGTTTAATTTGGGTATTTTTATGTAGTAAGGCCTCTCTGGATTTTATTTTTAATTTGGGGATTTATATTTGTTATACTTTAATACTACTAGTAATAGGAAAAACACGTGAGTTTTTCAAAAAGATTGATAATTTTCAAAAATACCATGATTACGTAAACGGTTTTAAGAGCTACCGCAAGAAAACAATGTTTTACAAGTAAACACTAGAGCGCAGCTGTATTAAAAAGCTTCCGCTACAAACGAGATTTTAAAAATTAATAACGTTTTAAAGTAAATACTTTTGACAACGATGCAAGTTCTAAATCACTCTTTAGATCACACAAAGGGGCATAATCTAGATTGGGCTTTAGAAACGATATCTTGCTTTACGAAAAACACTTTAATGTGGCATCACCAGATTCAGCCATAACGTCCAGGCCGGGTCTGGGGTGTTACAATTGATTTCCTTCTCAATAATTTCACCTCTCGATCCAAGATCTGAACTGGTTCCTCCTCGAATGTTAGACCTGGTCTAACTTCAATCTCTTTAAACTGTACCACATGCGTAGGATCAGAGCGGTAGCGTCTCAGGATAGAGAGGTAGAACACATCATGAATCCGGTCCAATTCCGGAGGTAAGTCTAATTGGTAGGCAACAGGTCTTACTCGTCTCAATATGCAATAAGGTCTAATAAACCTTGGGCTCAACTTGCCCTTACACCCAAATCTCAACACCTTTTTCCATGGTGAGACCTTCAAATAGACAAAATCTCCCACAGAATACTCAATTTCCTTACGCTTCAGATCTGCATATGACTTCTGTCTGTCTGTTGCCCCCTTCAGTCTATCCTGAATTAATCTAACCTTATCCTCGGTATTAGATACTAACTCAGGACCCATAGCATGCCGCTCACCCAACTCAGTCCAACATGACGGAGTGCGACACCTACGGCCATATAATGCTTCGTAAGATGCCATCTGTATGCTAGACAAGTAGCTATTGTTGTAAGCAAACTCTGCTAACGGCAAGTAATCCTCCCAACTACTTTAGAAGTCAATTACACAACTTCTTAACATGTCCTCCAGTATCTGAATCACCCTCTCCGACTGACCATCTGTCTAAGGATGGAACGCGATACTGAAGTCCAACCGTGTACCCAAAGCTTCATGTAACTTCTTCCAGAACCGAGACATGAAACGAGGATCTCTTTCAGATATTACGGAAACTGTACCCCATGCAGCCTCAATATTTCAGATACATACAGCTTAGCAAGTTTTTGTAATGAATAATCTGTGTAAACTGGTACGAAATGGGCAATTTTGATCAATCGATCCACGATGACCCATACTGAATCTTTCTTAGAAGTCGTGATGTGTAGTCCACTCACAAAATCCATAGTTACTCTTTCCCACTTCCATAGCGGAATCTTAACTGGCTGAAGCAACCCAGAAGGCAACTGATGTTCCATTTTAACATGTTGGCAAGTCAGGAATTTTCCCACAAAGTCCATAATCTCACGCTTAAGACCAGGCCACCAATAAATCTTATAGAGGTCTCTGTACATCTTATTTCCACCTAGTTGCGTAGCATAGGGGCTACTATACGCCTCTTGCAATAAAGTCTGTCTCAAACCAGTATCCTTAGGTACGCAAATTCTGCCTTGGAAATAGAGTACCCCTTCACTGTTCAGCCTAAAATCCACTGTATTACCATTTTTGATCTGATGGAACTGGAGACCCAATAACTCATCCTCCAACTGTTTACTCTTAATCTGCTCAATCCGCACAGCTTTAACTTGGAGCTCAGCCAACAAGCTACCATCATCAAATAAGCTAAGACGAGAAAACATTGCTCTCAGATCAGTCATAGCCCTACGGCTCAGTGAGTCGGCCACCACATTGGCCTTACCAAGGTGGTATTCACTCGAAAATTCATATTCATTAAGTAGCTCAATCCATCTACGTTGCCTAAGATTTAACTCCTTCTGAGTGAGGAGATGCTTGAGGCTCTTGTGATCTGTGTAGATGATACAATTCTCACCGTACAAGTAATATCTCCAGATTTTTAATGCAAATACCGCTGCGGGCAATTCCAAGACATGTGTTGGGTAATTCGCCTCATGAGCCTTAAGTTGGTGAGACGCATAAGCTACCACCATACCCTCCTGCATCAACACACAACTCAAACCAACGTGTGATGCATCGCTGTACACAATAAATTCTTTTCGAGACTTCGAATGAATCAAGATAGAGGCCTCAGTCAAAACTTTCTTAAGCTTCTCAAAACTCTCTTGTTGAGAATCAGTCCAGTTAAAAGGTACGCCCTTACGTAGCAACTTAGTTAAGGGCGCGGCAATCAGTGAGAACCCTTCTACAAATCTTCGATAGTACCCTGCCAGTCCTAGAAAACTATGAATTTTCGACATCATCTTAGGCTACTTCCAAGCTAAAATAGCCTCAATTTTTTGAGGATCAACCCTAATTCCCTCAGCAGATACCACATGACCCAGAAACATTACCTCACGTAACCAGAATTCACACTTGCTGAACTTGGCGTACAATTATTTTTCCCTTAAGATTTGCAGAACTAACCGGAGATGTTCATCATGTTGAACCTCAGTCCTTGAATACACCAGTATGTCATTGATAAATACTACAACAAACTGATCCAGATAGGGTTGGAACATACTATTCATCAGATCCAAAAAAGCTGCCGATGCATTTGTCAGTCCAAAAGGCATTACCAGGAACTCGTAAAGACCATAACAAGTCTTAAACGTTGTCTTGTGTACATCTACCTCTTTAACTCTCAATTGGTGATACCCCGACCAGAGATCTATTTTAGAGAAAACCAACGCTGCTTGTAGTTGGTCAAACAGATCATCAATCCTTGGCAGTGGGTATTTGTTCTTAATGGTCAGCTTATTCAATTGTCTGTAGTCAATGCACATACGTATGGATCCATCCTTGTTTTTCACAAACAAGACTCGTGCTCCCCACAGAAATATACTAGGTCAAATAAACCCACGGTCCAGTAGCTCTTGAATTTGGGCCTTAAGTTCTACAAGCTCTTTTGGTGCCATTTTATAAGGGGCGATGGACACCGGATCTGTACCAAGAAGGAGCTCAATCCCAAACTCCACTTCACGTTCTGGAGGTAACCCTAGTAACTCTTCAAGAAATACGTCTAGAAAATCCTTAACAGTCTTAATATCCTTTAACGATGACTCCTCAACATCTGAAACACTGATGTAGGCCAAGACTGCCTCACAACCCTTGCAAACCAATTTCTCGACCCTTAGTGCAGAAATTACATTACTCAATAATTTCGTCGTTCCCCAATTACCACTACTTCCTCATTTGCCTTAGTTCTCCGAACAACTCGTTTAATGGCACAATCCAAGCTTACCCGATGTTTAACTAACCAACCCATGCCTAATATTAAATCAAATTCTCTGAAAAATAGCTCCATTAGATCAGCCAGAAAGATAACTCCTTGTATCTCTAAGGGAACATCTCTAAACACCTAATTAACCCGAACAGTCTGCCCCAACGGACTTAGAACAGTAATCTCACTCAGAGTATTTTCAGCCCTAATACCTAATATCTTAGATACAGAGCATGCTATATACGAATGAGCAGACCCAACATCAATCAATGCAGTATAAGGTACACTATGGATAAAGAACGTACCGGTTATGACATCTGGAGCATCTCCATCCTCTCGGAGACGTGCAGCATAAATTTCGGTCGGCTGCCTCGCCTCAGTATGACCAGCAGCACTTTCTAGTGCTCCACGACCACAGCCCATACCGTTTCCACCCCTGGCCTAACCTCGGCCTCTCGATGGCTACTGACCACCCCGCTGAACATTATCAAAACCAGTAGCTTGCACCTGTTTGGGCCTCCGTGGACAATCCTTGACACAGTGCTCTAATGATCCACATCTTAGACATGAACCCATCTTTTTCCAACATTCGCCCTGATGGCATTTCCCACAATCAACAAAAAACTTCAGTCTAGTAGTAGCAGTAGCAGGGTTCCTAACTTTGATTGGTCCATCAACTCTGATATTTTTCTTAAACCTCTAAAAATAATTTGAGGGCTCAGCATCCCTCTTACCTCTGCCTTTCTCTCTGTTCTGGCACTCAGCGCATGCCACATCCTCGACGGTTTTTTCCTTGTCAACCAGTGCTGCGAAATCCCGCTCCCTTTAAATAGCTATCAGAGCCCTTAAACCATCCCAGAGGCCATCCTCAAATCGAACAAACCGCTTGTATTATGTTGCCACCATCCCACGTGTATAGCGGCACAGTCGTAAAAATTCGACCTCATACTCCGCCACTTTCCATCTCCCTGTGTTAAGTTCAGAAATTCCTTCCTACAGGCATCCACATAGCTGGCACCCACATATTTTTCCTGGAAAGTAGTCTTCAAAAACTCCCAAGTCAAACGATCAGCTTGGGTGCCCTCTTTGACAGTAAGCCACCACTGGCAAGCCTCATCTCTCAGTAGAGATACTGCACCTTTTAGCATCTGATCAGGGGTGCAGTCAAGGTCATCCATTATCCTTTCTGTGGCTTCAATCCAATATTTAGCCACATTAGGGGCAACTCCAGCAATACCCTGAATATCTCTATCCCACTAGACCTGAGTCGTTTCGTAACCAACCCACGGCCTCCAATACTAACGCCAGGCCCAATTACCCTTTCCAGAATCCTCAACATTGCTTAGGACAATGCGTCATCCCCAACCGCTAGATTTTGAGACCCTGTCTCAGCCATAGGTGAAGTTGATACCTCTTTAGCATCCTCATTAGGCTGGTGTCTAGAAGACGAAGACCCAGCCTAAGTACCTCAATGGCTTCTGCCGCGACTTCTACCACAAGTACCTCTAGTGTTCATTATCGTATGCGCTTAGTCTGTGTTAACAGTTTTATGCCAATCAGCTTATTGTTCCAATTTTTATTATAGATATTTTATAAATAATACTAGTTTAGAGTTTATTTTCGCAGTTCGCAATCTTATTACAGTTTGTAGTCTATTCTAATTAAAGAATTTCTGTACAATATTACTATCCAATGTAGTTCCTGAAATAACATTTCAATATTACTCTTTTAGAATAAAAAAAGTAATCAAAAGACTTACAGGATCGGCGTGGAGACTCGGTGTACCACTCCTTCAGTAGAACATTTCTAAATAATCATTTTTAAACCAAAAACAATGTTGTTGAAATTTCCACTTGTTTGAAAAACCCCAAATCCATAATCGAGATTTACAACCTGGCTCTAATACCACTAAATGTAACACCCCAAACTCGACCTAGATGTTATGGCCGAATTTATAATGTCACATTGGAGTGTTTTTCCAAAACACAAATTTGGCGATATATTCGTTCCTACATAAAAACTTCTTTAGGTTCTTAACAAAAGTTAGAAAATATTATTCATTGTGAAAACTCAAGTTGTTTAAGCAAAATATTAGTTATGTTAGTTTGTTATTAAACTTTAAAACAGTGTTTATTGTCGGAGCTTTGAAAATGTGTTGAGTAAAAGTGGTGTATTCAGAAAACATTTATTTATATTTTCTTGGAAATTCGAGACCTACTACTATCAGATTAAAATTCAAGTAACCAAATCCCCAAATGAAAATAAAGATAAAAAATAAAATTAAAGAGGCCTTATTACATAATGAAAACCCAAAATAAAACCTTAATTATAATATTAAAAGAAACTTCGTCAAGTGGCCACCTCTAAGACCTCCGTCCCCCCGATCCATCTAAGACTGGGGATTTCCTACACAGTTAACAGATGGGTGAGTTTAAAACTCGGTGTGCGAATTCCCATAAAAACATACAGTCAGAGTAAACAAAATTTGGGCCTAAGCCCTTTCAGTTTCAGTTAGGGGCCTTAACCCCTCATTCAGTAGCAGTAACAGTCTGGGCCTGAGCCCATTTCAGTATCAATGGAGGTCTGCGCCTTAGCCCATTTCAGTACATTATACAAATAAATAATCCTACCCAATCTATCCGCTATACACAATCTCCGTACCAGCCCTACACACTATGTGGGGATAAAAATAGACCTACCCAACCTACACACCAAGTCGTACCGCATGCGCCACTAAAATAGTATTTGCAGTAGAGCTGCCAGTAATAGGTTTAAAGCCTTTCAGTACACTTCCTCCAAAAACATGAATCCCACCCCAGGTAATGCAACATAATATCATACGTGTATGCAGAAATGTAATGCTCAAAAATAGTCATACGTAATACAGGGGTATTTCAGTCAATTTACCTCTCAAGGGAATAATGGTCATTTCATCAATACGGGGGTCTAAGTATAGCTACCGACCCAACAGTAGGTCCACAGTTGTCTTAGGTGACCCGTGCAACCTTAACAGTCAATAAGTGATAATGGGCCTATTGCCCATATTGCGGGCCCATGTGTGTCTAAACTCTCATATGGCCCACATAGCCCAGAAATGGCCTTGGCTGTGTAGTTACACAACTTGGCCCACAATTTCCTACCCTTTGTGCGATTTCTTCGTGTGGGGCCTATCGACCCATTGGGCCCACACGACCCAGTTTGACCTAGAGTGGCCCATGAAAGTGCCCACGACCATCTCGTCAACCACACAGCCGTGTTCTATGGCACAACCTACCACACGGGTGACCACACGCCCGTGTGGTGTCAGCCGTGTGGTGTCGATAGCCCTCTTTTCAGTTTTTCAGCTTTTTGCCAATCTATGCTACTAGCAGTGCTATTACACACCTATTCACGAAAACGTGTGAAAAGTCCCAAAGAACTCCCACCTCCATTCATCACAAAATCCAGTTAATCGCATACCAATCACCCTATCCAAAACCCCCACCAAAACAACTTGCCTAATTACTTACCCCTTATTAGCACAAATCAACCGTCAATGGCTTACTCGATGAATCTGTTGTAAAAGACCAATCAAAAGGCCTTTAAGGTTTATCTGCAATCCAAACCACACTTATCAACCACCAACAATAAAACAGTTTGTACTAGTAGAACCATTACTTGCCGAAATTTAATGCCCCAACTAGGAGAAGGAATATTCAGCCTACACCCACAAAAGCAAGAAGTGTACAGAATGACAGGATAAAGTAGTACAATTGTACTCCTAGCAGCAAACCGTAGAGATGAGGAGATATTAACAGAAGATCATAATGATAATGAAAAAAAAGAGAACTTATGAGTACTTACCGCTTGTCAATGATTCCTCACAAACCCGATAAAAGAATGAAGGTAAAAGAGCAGAGGGTGGAGTATTCGGCCAAGCTACTAGATTGATTTGTGTAATAGGAAAATCGAACCAAACGAGAAAAAAGAACCACCCAACCACTATGGAAACGAAAGAAATATGAGGGGAAAGTAGAAGGTGTTCGATTTTCATAAAGCAAGAAGGGACGCTTGAAGAAAATTGAAGGAATAGAGATGAGACGGGAAGAAGTATTGAGCTAGGGTTCAAAGAAGAAAAAGAAAAATACCAAAAATGCACAAAGAGGAAAATGCCCGAATGGTCACTCTCAAAATTTGGCTACCAAAACAAAACCTCTACCCAACGAAAGAAAAGAAGCAAAAAGGAGAGCAAAAACTACACAGTTTCGGCACTAAGAGTCTATGATCGATTTTGCCTAATGGAAACCACCACAAGCCGAATCCCTAGAGTCGTTATATGGCACCACCACTCTCACACCAACCTATCTCATTGATTTCCTCTTAAAACCTCTCCACAACATCCTCAAACTGATCACTATCCAAATCCCCCCTTTTCCTCCTGACTTTTAGCTACATGATCCCTCAACCACTCAAACACTCCAACCGTCCAAGCAATAGAGTCCCACTACCATACAACCATCCACTCAGTAGTTTGCAAAATAAAACACCCTTGCACACAACAACACTCGAACTCAAGACCCTTTAGCATCCTAACATGCCACTTACCACTAGACTAGCAGGCTTTTTATGCCATGTAACCCTCACATTATTTTAAAGGCCTACGAGCTACAGACAAGGGTTTACTCTATCTTGAGCAAAATTTTGCTTAAGACAAAACTTGAACCCATGACTTCCCAGACACTCCCAGAGCACTAAACCACTAAGTCAGACATACATCCATGTCACAGACACACATAAATAATTTTAACAGGGATTTTAGGATTTGAAAAATTAGGGCGTTGCATTATTCTTTGCAATTTGGTTTTTAATTTATTTTTATTTAACTCATAACTTTACTAATTAAGTCTTTATTCTTTATTTTTCTGTGATTCATTTTTAGGAGTTTATGAGGATAGATTGAATTATCGATTCATAACCTGTAGACCCTGAAATCGAGCGGACATTTAGACAAAGAAGACATGAACGATTAGCCTAGAGACAAGCTAAAATGGACCATGGAAATTACAATGATGGACAAGGAAATGGAGCCGATCATATGCGCAATACCATCCTTATTACTAATGATAGGGATCAGGGATCGTGCCATAAGATAGTACATTGTGCCCCTTTTCAATGAGTTAAATCTAGGAATTAGGAGGTTGGATATCGAGACACCCCAATTTGAATTGAAGCCTATAATGTTTCAAATGCTTCAAACTATGTGCCAGTTTAGTGGTATGCCCATGGAAGATCCACATCTTTACCTTTGATTGTTTATAGAGGTGAGCCATTCCTTTAAGATAGTTGATGTGACTAAAGAAACACTAAGGTTGAATTTGTTTCCATACTCATTGTGAGATTGAGCACAAGCATGGCTCAATTTGTTTCCACCACATTCGATTTCAACTTGGCAATAATTAGTTGAGCAATTTTTGGTTAAGTATTTTCCACCAAGAAAAATTGCTAAGTTGTGAAATGAGAACACCACTTTTTAACAATTGGATGATGAGTTATTGTACGAGGCACAAGAGAGATTCAAAGAATTACTTCGTAAGTGTCCTCATCATAGGATTCCACATGGCATCCAGTTGGAGACATTTTATAATGGTCTCAACGCACACACAAGGTTTGTGGTAGATGCTTTTGCGAATGGTGCTCCCTTTTTCAAGTCTTATAATGAGGCTTACGAGATCATCGAGAGGATAGTCAGTAACAATTACCATTGGCTGACAAGTCAAGCAACTTCAGGAAGACGAGTAGCTGAAATGCATGATGTGGACATGCTTACATCACTCATAGCTCATGTATCTTCTATATCTTCAATGTTGAAACAATTTACTACTAATGGTTTTAATCCTGTTGCATCCTAGCCACCAAGTAAATTTGATGTTGTTTCCTACGTATATTGTGGGGATAGTCATTCTTTCGAGAATTTTCCATCAAATCCTGAGTCGATTTATTATGTAGGGAACCAACACCAAAATAGAAGTAAAAAAGAACCAAAGTCCAACTTTTACAATTCTTCATGGCGTAATCATCCAAAATTTTCTAGGAGTAACCAAGGAAATGGACCAAACAACTACATGCAACATAGACCCAATCAATCTCAATGGTTTAATCAACAAATTCCAAAACCACCACAAGCTAAATCATCTAACAGTTTGGAGAATTTGTTGAAGGCGTACATGGAAAAAAATGACGCCCTAATCCAAAGCCAAGCAGCAATATTGGAAAATTTGAAGAACCAAATATGGAGCTTCATAACTGACCATAAGGAACCTTTTTGAGCAATACAGAAAATCCAAGAAAATTGGGAAAGGAACATTGCAAGGTAGTTGCCTTACAAAGTGGTAAGACTTTGGAGCCTAAGATCGTTCAGGTTGAACCTATTAAGAAGGAGGAAAGTCAATCAACAACTGAAATTCCTACACCAAAAGAGCCAGAACTTACAAAGTCTGATGTTGTAAATTTTAAATTAGTGAATTTTGATAAGCTAGCATCTTCTTTAGATGCAAATTTATCTCTTCAGAAAAGTTGTACTCACTAGTTGATTAAAAAAGAAAACCCAATATGAGAGTTTATTATGACTACCAAAGAGAGCTAATCACTAATTCTCAGATCTAATACATATTTGATTATTTGATTTCTCATGTTTCATTTATTTACTTTCTTTTGTTTCTTTTCTTATTATTTTTAGCATATTTTCTCAAAACTTTTCTTTTCATTGTCCGTACTATAATACAATTAAAGTACTGCTTAAATCTATTTATGTTTATATTAGAATTAATTTAGTGCTTGCCTCCCTTAGGTACGATCCTCAGAGTACATACCTACTTTGTTGTAACTATATTACAACCTGACCCGTATACTTATGGATACCGCTCTTCACATCTTTTGTACAGGATTTCAATTCTGGACATCAGTACGACCGGAGGCGGCCAAGTTGTTGGCGTCGTTGCCAGGGAAGCAACGTCACTATATAGATTTTAATTTTTTCATATTCATAGAATAATTAGGAAATTTTAGGTTATAGCTATGAATTTATTTTTCTTATTTTCTGCTAATCTTGTCTTTTTAGGTTTAGTGTATGATTCGTAGTAGGGGAACACCTATAGATCCAGTCACAGATCCAGAGAGAATAATCTAAAGAAATAATCGGTAGTAACAACAATAATAGTAACATTCGATACAGAATCCGCTACCTATTAGAGGTAATCTACCACTACATGAGAATTCAATGTTCGACGAGGCTAACAATAACCATATAGAAGATCCACCACCACTACCACAACTACCCACAAATATAAACATAGCCCATAATGAGAGAATTCTGAGGGAATAAGTGCTACCGAATCTGGATATGGTTCGAGGGAGTATAACGTGGCCAACTATCGCAGCCAATAATTTCAATATTAAACCAACTATGATCCAAATGATTCAAAATAGTTTGTAGTTTTGAGGAACGATGATAAAAGATCCAATTCAACAGCTAAAATGATTCATCCAGCTTTGTGATACCTTCAAATACAATGGGGTCACTGATGATGTTATTCATATTCGGTTGCTTCCCTTTTTATTAATTGATAACGCCTTCTCTTGGCTAGATTCATAAGCGCCCGGATCAATCTTAAAATGGGATGAACTTACAGGGAAATGCTACAAAAGTTCTTCCCCATTAAAAAGACAGTTCAACTAAGAAGGGAAATTTTGATGTTTAAACAGTTAGAAGGGAAAAGTTTTCAAGAATCATGGGAGCATTTTAAGACGCTAATTTAAAAATGCCTACACCACGGATTACCTGAGTGGTTACGACTGCAAATTTTCTACAATGGGTTGGTTGTGCATTCAAGGTCAGGATTAGATAGAGCAGTAGAAGGTTCCTTAATGAATAGAAGGTACAAGGATGCAGACGAATCAATAGAAAGTATTGCAATGAAGCCCTACCAATAGCCAATTGAATGATATACATATGGCCAAAGACCATTTATGGTGAAGGTTGTCCAAGAGGATGAAATATATTAGCAATTAGTGGACAGAAACAACTGAAAAGAGGCTGAGAATAATGTACTATCTATTTATGGAGGAGACAAATCGCTCTTCCACTACATTAACAATCTCACTGAGGATGTGAACTATATAAGAAATAGAGGTGAAATCCCTATTCAAATACATACAATCCTAGATAGGAGAGATCTCTCGAACCTGAGATGGGGAGGAAACCAAGAAAGAGGTAACAGTTCAAACCAAGTTAAAAACATTAACTATCAACCTCTTTATTTATAAAAACCCCAGGAAAGGGCCAACCCAAATGACCATGCTATATGTGGTCAATGTCTGGATAGAATGTAACATCCCTCACCCGTATTCAAAGCCAGAATAGGGTTACAGAGCATTACCGGACTTATAACACATATAATTGTACTATTTTCTTTTATTCAATCAAATCATTCAATCAATACCAATTTGTCCCTTACAATAGCTTACGAGGCCTTAAACATGCTTTAGAAATGGTTCGAGACTAAACCGATAACATATGAAAATTTTGGAAATTTAGAAAAATTTCAAACATACAGGGGCCACATGCCAGTGTGAACAGGTCGTGTGCCTCACATGGCTCCAGACACGACCGTGTCCTAAGCCATGTGAAAATAAGCCATACATGCTGACTTGGGTCACACGGCCGACCATACGCCCATGTGTCTAGCCCGTGTGCCCTTTGAAGTGGCCACACACGCCTATGTGCCAGGCCATGTGCTAGGCCGTGCGAATCCTATAGTGTATACTGACTTGTACCACACGGTCAGTCATACGCCCGTGTGTGAGACCGTGTAGAGCATACTGACTTCAATTTAATTTCAACACCAGGGGACATACACGTGAAACATGACCCTGTGTCACACACGACTGAGACACACACCCGTGTGGACAAAAATAGGCTATTTGAAAGGCCAATTTTCCACCCCAATTTCAATGTACCTATACAAGGCCAAATGGTACCATTTCATCATACAATAGACAGCCAAAATCATCAACCAAATGCACCATTCATACCATTATAAATTCATCTATTCCGAATCTCAAATTACTATCATTTACTTAGCTCAATACATGCCAAAACAATATCCACAATATGGTTCATTTAACATTCACATGCCAACTACATATGAAGATAACATTTGCATATTTCCATTTCATCTAGTACTTACCAAAACATACCATATTTGAATACTTATACACAACCAAAACATTATACCAAGTTAAGCCAAATCACATGGCTTTAACTTATACCATAAAATGTACCAAAATTACTATATCAAGTAACCACAATTATCATCTTTAAAACTAGCCGATACATGCCATATTTACATATATCCACAAAGTCAAAGGTACCAATTGGAAACTGGATAGTGTGATACGTATCTTCAACTTTATCCGAATCGAGCGAGCTACCGAACCTCTATAAAACATGGAAAAGAAACAGAGTAAGCTTTATAGCTTAGTAAGCCCGTATAATTCAGAATTTAACTTGCCATTTATACATAATCAAACAAATAAACAAAGTATATCAAATTCACTTGCCAAATGCCTATACACAAACATTCATCAATATGTTAGTCTCATAAGTACATATAATCAACCTTTATCTCAATTTCATACATTAATGTATTATATCAAATTCATATATCATGTACATCATTTGTAACATTTCACTCTCAATCATATAATCAGTAATTCATTCGATAACAGTAACTCATTTGTCTAAACAGTACTTCATCCGTATAACAGTAATTCATTCGATAACAATAACTCATTCGTCTAAATAGTACTTCATCCATATAACAGTGATTCATTTGTATTACACATAGCTTCTTCACATAACTAATAACAGAATTTATGCCCGTTCAACCTATTAGAATATCAAAGGATAATCGAGTGATATACATTACGTATATAAATCAGTAATCCTTCAATTCATTTTCATTTTCGCTCTTTCAAGCTATGATCAGTAAGCTCCTCCTGAGCTAATGGACAGTAAGCTCAATTGAGCTGAAACGGTAAGCTCTGACCACCTAAAAACAATAAGCTCTTACGAGCTAAAATAGTAAGCTCTTATGAGCTGAAATAGTAAGATCTTACGAGCTGATATATCGGTAAGCTCATACAAGCTGTGGTGAGTCCACAATAAATGCAGGAGCTCGACCAAAACGGTAACCCTAGTGACATGTCACTCGTATCCTACGAATTTCTACGATTCAAACGGGGCTCGGTAATAAATAACTATATCAATAGGGCATTCGAATTACAAGTAAATCATTTATTCAATTACATACATCCATTTCAAATAATCACAAATATTTAAAAGTTCGATTCTAATTATATGAACTTACCTCGTTCGCTGTAATGATGAATTAGGTCAACTAATCCGATACTTTGTTTTCCCCCGTTCTAGATCCAAATCTCATTTATCACAATCTATATAATATCAAAAGTTACTTATTTAATCATCATTTCATTCAATTTAGCACAATTTACACATTTTCATAAAATTACATTTTTACCGCTATCATTTCACATTTTTTGTGACAGCCCAAAACTGACCCTAGTCGGGAAGTGGTTTTGGGACTGCTAAACCGAGTCTTATAAATAATTAAAAGTTATATTCTGTGTTTATGATGTGAGTAAATGCATGTGTGAAAGTTTCATGCATTAATTTGATCATCTTTATGTGAATTTATTAATATGGACTTATATGAAACTTTGTTGGAAAGTGAGAGGTTAATTTACAATGGTCTAATAGTACATGCATTGAAAGGAGTGGTTTTGCATGTCAATTTACCCATGATAAACATGGTGGCCGGCCAAGGAAAGAATATGCTCCACTAATTCAAAAATTAAAATAGTTTTGTATTAACAAATGATTTAATAATTGAAATTAAAGGAATTATAGAATTAAAGGAAATAATATAATGAGAAGTGGGAGGAGAAACCAAAGTGTTTCATCTTTACTTCTCCATTGCCGAAACTAGAAGAAAGAAAGAAGAAAAACTCTTGTTGAATTTCGGCTAAGGTGTTTTGATACAAAAAGGTATGTTTTATGCCACTCTTGAAAATGTATGCATAATTTGGAGGATTGGTTTAAATTTTACTTGAATCTTGGATTGAAATTAGGTTATTTATGAGGGTTGAACTTCGGCCTAGGAGCTTAAAATTTTTAGTAGAAGTTTTGATGACATTAGATGGATAGTTAGGTTGGATGTGTTAAATTGTTAATTGTTTTAGCTTGAAAGTTAAGGTTAATATGGTTTATGGGATTGCCGAATCTAATTTAGGGAGAAAGAAAAATATATGTATTCGGTTATGCTATTGATTCTTGGGGAAATAATGTTTAATGTATTTTTGTTTATGTTTTATAAAAGCACTAGTAATTGAATTTGAGAAATTTTAACTTGTTGATGGGAGGTGTTGAACGTGATATTCGGATGTGTTTCAAGGAATGACATTAGGGTAGCTAGAGTCTAAGAACTTTCGGTCAAGGACTATTGTGTGAGCAAATTCGGTATAAAGGTTTAAATGTTAATTGCATTGTATTTAATGTTTAAAGAATAGGTAGTAGCTAATTAAAGTTAAGAAGGCTAGAATTTCTTTTAAGGGAGTGTGACCTTAATTTGAACAAAATAGAATCGGCCTTAAGCTTGACTAAATGGTTCGGTTATTATTAGCTTAGAAGAAACCTATATGAAATTGTTGTATTAGGTCATAATATATAATTACATATGAAGGCTAAGTTTAAGTAGTAAGGCCGAATAGGTTATAAATTAATTATAGACGGTTCATATACATAGGAGTATGTAGGTATTTGTGTGTGCGGCATTGATGATAAATGGTGAATTGGTAATAATCTACTTGGGACAGCAGTAGTAAGGTGGTTTTCGAAAATCGCCATAATTTGTAGGAGTTGAATTAGAAGCTGAGTGAATTATGTCATTAAAGCTTCAAGGGTCTATTTTCTTACAAAAGAAACTATAGAAACAAAAGAGTTACCGATCTAGAGATATTTGAAGTATTGTGGGGCTGAGTCAAAATGACTGCTGGATTCCCTGTTCTGTTTTTAGAAAATCATTATAAATTGTACAAAAATGATTATAAGATAAAATTTATATGCTTAGACTCCTTAATGAGTCTAGTTTCAAATGAGATTAAATACAACACATTTGGAATTCTGTAAAGTGAGAAATTGGATTCGTAGTGAAGAGTGGTCAGAATAGTCAAACAGTGAAATAGGGGAAAATTTAAGAAAAATCTGGTATTGATTGGCCAAGCCTAAAATTCTTAAAATTTTATGGATGGAAGATATACGAGTCTATATTCAGGGAAAATTAACGGCAAGTGATTTGGAGTTTAGTAGCTCCAGTTATAAGTAATTTAGTAACTACTGCTCAGGAAAACAGCTCGTAGTGAATATGTGATTTTGTTGTAAACATTAATGAAAGTTTGCCGATGAATTATTTATTGATTATTATAAAGCTTACTATAATCTATGTGTGTGAAAGTCGGATCAATATATATATTATTCTGAAAGTAATACTTGAATAGTCGATTAATGACTATTTTAAATTTTGTTGAACTTAAGCTCAAGAGCAAAGGGGAACTAGATCCGATAAAGGGAAGGAAAAAGTAATTGAATAGCCGTTGAAGTCGTTCGACGACATTTGAGGTAAGTCTTCGAGTAATGACCCTACTTGAATTATATTGAAATGAATAGTCATACTATGACGGATAGTCGAATGTGCTTAGAGACTATCTTATAAAGCCAATTGAAATCATGCTCTTTGTGTGTGGCTACTGAGCCGAAATTTGAAAGGTTTAATAAATGTTTTGTGTTTGAGCCTTAGTAACGAAGAAATGATATGGATGTGTTATGATTATTGATATATGTGTGCATGAGCATTGGATTATATCCGGGCTATGACCCGAAGGCAATTATGCGAGTTGATATATCCGGGCTATGACCCGAAGGCAATTATGCGAGTTGATATATCCGGGCTATGACCCGAAGGCAATTATGCGAGTTGATATATCCGGGCTAAGACCCGAAGGCAATTATGCGAGTTGATATATCCGGGCTATGACCCGAAGGCAATTATGCGAGATGATATATCCGGGCTAAGACCCGAAGGCAATTATGCGAGTTGATATGTCCGGGTTAAGACCCGAAGGCAAATGTGTTTGCGGCTGTATTCGGTTAAATACCGAAGAAACTTGGGTTCGAATGTGAGCGTTTTGTGCTGTAACTAATTTAATAAATATGCTTGACCAACCCGAATGATAAGGTATGTTTGCATGTGCATTGGAAAAGTCGATTCGTTTTAAATAGTATTCGTGCGATCGGCTAACGAATTTTCGGCTTTTAGAAAGGTTGATACCTTGTGTATATATGTTGATGAAGTGTGAAGTAAGTATGATTATGAGAATGTGTGTTAATAAAGTGATTTAGTTAGCTATGTGAATGTAATACTGTAGTCAAAGCCGATTTCATTACTTGAGACTTACTAAGCTTAAAATGCTTACCCGGTTGGTTTGGCTCTCTGTTTTATAGATTTTGTTCGTCAGCTATCGGATTCGGGATCAGCGAAGTCGAAGTCATCTACACTATCAAAGATCTTTTGGTACTCTTTTAGATGAACTCTGGATATGGCATGTATAGTACTACCCCCTTTTGTTTAAGTTCTTATTGTGATGTATGTGTGTAAAGCCATGCGAAAATGGCTCGTAGAAGTGGAGTACGGCATTAGACCATTTGTGTTTATGTATGTATATATGGTTTCACGATGTGACTATGGTTTGAAATGGAAGTGTTGGGCTAATGATCAGCCATTGGAATGGCTAAATATGATCACATGTGGACCTATGTATGGAAAAACCCTAGTTGGTCCATGGTAACCACAAAATAGGTAAAGTTTACCTTGAAAACAGATGCTGACAGCAACAGTGGTGTAGATTTGAAAAATCACAAAAATTCGTAGGAGTGGAATTAAATAGTGAATAAATTACGTAATCGAACCTTGATGAGCCTACTTTCATATGGAAGTAACGAAACAATCATATGAACAGTACAGTAATAGATATTCGGGTTCTTGTGGAACGGGGCCAGAACAGTTTCTGGATTCTCTGTTCCGCCTTTGGAAATTCACTATAAATTGACCAGAGATAATTAGGGGTCATACCATATATGCATGGTTTCCTCTCTGAGTCTAGTTTCCATAGAAACAAACGGCATCAGTATTGAAGCTCTGTGCAGAGAGATATCCAAGTCGTAATGGGAAGAGGTCAGTGTAGTCGACCCCTGTAACATGGGAGACTTTGACTAATAAACTGTACTAATTGGCCCGACCAAAAATTCTAGAAAAAATTCGTAGGTGGGGACATGAGTCTAGTTTCAGGGAAAAATCACAAAATTGATTTTCGAGTTGTGAAACTCAAGATATGATTTTTGAAGCGACTAGTACTCAGACTGGGCAGTGTCTGGAAAAAAAAAATTTTAAAAGTCTGTCAACACCTCGTATTCGACTCCGGTGACGGTCTCGGGTTCGGGGTGTTACATTTTTACAATTTAGTCCTTATCACATAAAATCACAATTCATTCAATTTAACACAATTTCATGCTGGTTGAATATTACCCATTCTCGTATCAGCCTATATTTTTCACTTATTTTAAGAATCAACCACTAAATTTTCATATTTAACAATTTAATTCAAAATTGACATTTTCACAAAAATTCACTTTACAAAATTTGTATATCTAACAAAAATGATTTATTTTCCATCATCAACTAACAAAATACCCATGCATTCAATAATGGCATAATTCAAATACTTTAACAATTTTGAAATTGGAGATACAGCCTAGCTAGATTAAGCTGTAACGATCTAAAAATGTAGAAATTATTAAAAACCAAGCAAAAATAGACTTACATACTTGGACAATAGGTGGCCGAACCTTGAAGCTCACCCATGGCTTCTTTTCTTTCTTCATTCGGTGGAAGAAACTAAAAAAAAAAGATGATAACCTTATGCATTGTGCTATTATTTTACTATATTATTACAAAAATTACTAATTTAACCTTAAGTAAAAACTATGAATATCATCCATTTAAAGTCCATAATTGTCCACTTACTAAAACAATGGTATAATTACCATATACATCCCTCAACTAATTAATTCCATGGCTGTAACACCATGAATTTGGGCCTAGAAGTTTTAGGCCTTGAGCATGGGAGAGGTTGAAGGCGGCTTATAATACTCCGTTGTGCGTGAAAATTTCGTAGTTGAAGGCTTGTTTTAGTGGTTAAGTGTGTTGAGAAGTGTTGGAGAAGTCCTGGGTTCAAACCTGGACTCTAGCAAAAATTTTGGTTTAAGGTGAATCAAACCCTAGGTGTAGTAGGTAGGCCTTAAGAATATTGTTGGAGAAATTGTGACACAAAAAGCCTTATGGCTTAGTGGCAAGTAGCGTGTGCAGCATTTAAGGGGAGGCATGGGTTCGAATCCCATGGCAAGCAAAGAGCATTTATTTTGCTAACAGGGGGCGGCAAGAGTTGGTGTTGAATTTAAACTCTGATGATGGACGGATCCCACATTGGGAAGCTAACATAAGAGTGGATGCGAAGCTGGCTTTAAATAGAGAGAACCATGAGGAAAGTAAAGGTACCCTTCTTGGCTGATCCCTTTCGCTTTGTGGCGTGCTCGGTTGGGTTGGGCACTGGCTAAGAGTGCTCGGAGCGTGGATTAACTCCAGTCTCCAATCAGGTGTGTATTTCTTACTACTCTAGCTATAGGATGGCTACTTCGGGCTGCGATGGGCCAAAAGGGGCCATATGGGCTCAATGGGCCTACGGGCCCAATTGGATAAGTTGTTTGATTGTGTAGTAAATATTGGACTAGGCTAGGTGAATCTCATATCTGTGGCTAGGTTTGGGCTAAAAGGGCCACACAAGCGTGTGGGCCCATTTGGGTTGAGAAAGGGCTTTAGGCCCATTCGTATTGTTATCCCTGTTTAGAATACTTTAGTTTACCAAATTACCAAAATACCCCTGGTTTGTAAAATTACCAAAATACCCCTAGTTTATAAAATTACCAAAATACCCCTATAGGGTAGAATTTCTGAAATACCCCTGTTGGGTAGAATTACCGAAATACCCTTGTAGGGTAGAATTATCGAAATACCCCTGTAGGGTAGAATTACTGAAATACCCCTATAGGGTAGAATTACTGAAATACCCCTATAGGGTAGAATTACTGAAATACCCTTGTAAGGTAGAATTATCGAAATACCCCTATAGGGTAAAATTACTGAAATACCCCTGTAAGGTAGAATTACCGAGATACCCTTGTGGGGTAAAATTACCATTTTACCCCTAGGGTGTTAAATGATTGTTTTGCCCTTGTGGGCAAGTGACTGACTTGGACTGTGTGGTTGACGGATTTGATTCTGAATATATATTGGTGATATGAATGACTTGACTATGACTATTTGATTCAAGTATGGGCATGATATTTTGATTCTGTATGTCGTATGCCATGACATGTATATCTGTTACATGGGACACGGGTTTATATTGATGGAAGAAGCGTTCTGGCAGCCTCGCTACAATCTGGTGGCCTCGCCACATATATCTGTTCTGGTGACTTCGTCACAATATCTGGCAGCCTCGCTGCAATCTGGTGGCTTCACCACATATATATATCTGTTCTGGTGGCCTAGCCACAATATCTGTATCTGGTGACTTTGTCACAATATCTGGCAGCCTCGCTGCAAATTCTGTGGTGTGTAGCGGATGGGTGGGTCGAGTAGTCTCCCCACATGGTGTAAGGTTGGTACGGAGGTGTATACGGCTGGATTGGGTTGGGATTGCTTTCACATTCTGATTTTGATTCTGTTACCTGATACTGAATCTGATTTTGATTCTGATTCTGTCACCTGATTCTGATTCTGATTCTAGTTCTAATAATGTTTCTTATTTTGTAATGGGTTAAAGCCCATCTGGTACTGTCTGTTATAAAGGGCTAAGGCCCAATTGATATTGAAACTGTAGGTAAGGCTGGGGCTAGACTTTTAATTTTTTTATATGACTGACTGTTCTTTTTTATAGTAGGGGATTTCACACTGAGTTTTCATAAACTCACCCCGTTTATTAACCTTTCAGGTAATTTCCAGCCTTAGACGGATCGGAACTGCGAGGAGCTCGGAGGAAGCCACACACACTGTTTATTTTATAGTTTTGATTATTACTTTTAAATGTTTTATGTGGGTTGTAGTAAAGCCATTGTAATTTTCTGGATTTCAAATTTGAAATTTTACTTATTGTTCTTATAATTGCTAGTATTAGAACACGGTTTTCCAAAGCAACTACTGTTGTTCAAAACATCACGTATCCACAATTGTTTTTAAATCAAGCTTCCGCAACTGCCAAGATTTTTACAAAGTTGTTAAGAATGTTATTCAACTGAGGTTTCTAACAAGGTTTAAAAAGGGTATAAGTTTTTAATTATTAAGAAGGGTTTTTAATGGAAACAGGGTTTTCAAAAAACACTTCAATGTGACATGCTAGATTCGAGCCAAACTTCTAGGCCGGGTTTGGGGTGTTACAATGGCCATTTAATACCATTAACATATAGAACTCTAATTTTGTACCTTACACGATTTAGTCCTTTTTACCGTAATAAGCATTTAAACAGTAAAATTTCTTTACAAAACTTTCACATAATTAATCTATCATACTGTAGACCTTATTAAAATAATAACATAATTATTGTGACTTTGGATTTTTGGTCCCGAAACCACTATTCTGATTTGACCCAAAAATGGGTTGTTACATAGAATACATGGGGAGATGCAGTCAAGGAGAACAGACGTAAAATAGGTGGACTCTGAGTTCACCAATTCCACAAGAACATTGAATAAACATGAAGATCAAGTAAGTCAGTTAATGAGTATGATGGGGGATATAAAGGGACAAATTGGCACAAGTATTCCTAGTAATACTGAAAATAATCCTTGTAGAGAAGGGAAGAAGCATATAGAAGCAATAGTGCTCCAATTAGGTAACGTACTGAGTATCCTAAAGAACCCAACAAAATAGATGCATAAGGAGTATATTGATGATCTTCAGGAAGAACCCCTAAAACCTGGTAATGAAATTGAACCAGAAGAAGTAATTGCACCGACAGTTGAGCCAGAGATAAAAACAATTAAAGACTTTGTCATTGCAAAAATATCATTTCTTTCAAGGCTAGAAGAGAAGCAAAAGTAGGATGAAGACGAGCTTGTAAGTTTTCTAAACTTGTTCAAAACATTAAATGTCAACCTGCCTTTCTTTGAATTAATTGAGAAAGTCCCTAAATACGTCAAATTCTTTAAAGAACTTAAGTCTAGGCATATGAAAATTAAAGTAGGTGAACAAGTTAATATCAGCGCTTCCTATAGTGCTATTATTTCAACCTAGTATTAATTTGATGTCTTTATCTATTTATGAGAAACTCGGGTTAAGGGACCTCAAAAACACTCAAATGACATTACAGTTGCCTGAAAGATCTTTAGTGCATCTCAAAGGAGTATTAGGAGATGTGTTAGTCAAACTGCGCAGCTTTATCATCCTAGTGGACTTTAGAGTTTTAGACTTTGAAAAAGATAAAGAGGTACCGGTCCTATTAAGTAAACCTTTTCTAGCCACTGCAAGGTACACCATTTGCAACACCCTAAACCCGGCCCAGACTTTATGGCCAAATCTGGCATGTTACATTGAAGTGTTTTAGCGAAAATCGTGTTTTCGTTGAAAACCCTTCTCAAAAAAAACCTAATTAACTAAAAAAACCTTTCATGTACGAAAGCCTTGTTTAAATCATTTGATATTTAAAAACAAAAACTTAGTTGCGGAAATGTAGAAAACATACTATAATTTAATAAATCCATGTTCAACTTCTCATAATTACAATGAAAATAATAATAATAATTCAAGTAGTAATTGAAAACCTTATTACAATCTGGTCTGAACACACTTAAAAAGAAATAAAAACTTAAATGCTTAAAAAAACCAAGTCCAAATTATCTTGCTAGCCGGCCATACAGAGTCCCTCCAAACATCGAACCTTCTACTGAGCATCACCTGAAAATAAAATAAAAGAGGGGGATGAGTTTTCGCAAACTCAGTGTGTACAACCCTCGGCAAAAACAAGCATTCAAAAAAAACATCATTCATCAATCATGCAATGCAATCCAATCCAAATTATCTATCAGC
Source organism: Gossypium hirsutum (assembly GCF_007990345.1). Taxonomy (NCBI): domain Eukaryota; kingdom Viridiplantae; phylum Streptophyta; class Magnoliopsida; order Malvales; family Malvaceae; genus Gossypium; species Gossypium hirsutum. Next base: position 39,835,929 of record NC_053430.1, on the reverse strand, counting down.
TACACACCAGCACCGTCCCCCCTCACACCATGTGAGGATATGAATGTCGACCCATCCAGCCCACACACCATGGTAGCCCGATTGCGGAACTACCTTCATTTGCATATTGGGCTTTAAAAGCCGTCGGTGAATCCACGATTTTCAAGCAACCATGCAATCATCATATACTTCCTCTGTTCCATAATTCCCACCCATATGCAACCTAAGCAGAATATCATATGTATGCATGTCACATCCATAAAACTTGCATTCTACACCTAGGGGTATTTTGGTCATTTTTGCCCTTAGGGGCATTTCGATAATTTTCCCATAATTACGGTTTTCACTTACCTTTGCCCGTAAATGAGTCCCGTGAGCTAAGATGAACGAACACTATGCACCAGGTAGGATTCTAGAGAATAGGAGGTGAGTCGTTAAGACTGCTTAAGTACCAAGCTCTCCCTAGATCCAATCCTAGACATGCATATACCCACGGTCGCAATTTATTAATTAAGTCTTATGTGTAACACCCCTTACCCATACCCGAGGTCGGGATAAGGTACGAGGCATTACTGGACAAACATACAAACATTAAACTAAAATACGGGCCATAAAATTTCATTCAAATTTCAAAACGTTCATTCACTTACACATAGTCCCTTATTTGAGTCTACGAAGCCCAAAACATACTTTAGAAAGGGTTCGAGACTAAACCGAGAACTTACGAAAATCTTGGAAATTTCATGCTTTAAGGCTCCACACGCCTGTGTCCCAAAGTCGTGTTCCATACACGGCTAACACACATGGTCATGTTTCTGCCTGTGTGGAATATACCTAGGCTATTTTCCAAGCTTTGGTCAACCTTAATCTCTTACACACTTATACAAAATCAAAAGCATATAACATGGTATTCATTTAATGATTAAATATTCTCAAAAATTAAACCACAAACATAGCATTTTTATGTCATCATACATGTGTCTCTCATACTCATTTTACCTTGTTTATTATAGTACCACTTATACATTTATACCAAGATTATCATCTTACCAAATATCTTCAGCTTAATCATCAAGCATTCATATTTAAAACTAGATCATATCTTTATAAAATACCACAATTCAGATGCACAAAATAACATGTTTTCCTGAAACATTTCAATTCAACTCCATACCCAACAAGCATTACATTGAGACTAGTCATATATATATATACATGTCATGATACATATCATTCTCTTTCTGTTTTCTTATAAACACATATCATTTATTTCATTATATCAATATTTCATATACCATAGTTTCCATGTATTCCACATATATTTATTTTCCTCCTCCTCCTCTCCATTCCACATCCTTAATGTATATAGCATTCTTGTAAGTACGATTTCACAATTTACTAATAAATGCTCACATCAAACTGTCCACACGAGTCATAGTAACTTACTTACTTATAATTCGAGCTACAGAGCTCCAAATTAAGATTCGTAAATTTCCCCTGAAAATAGACTCACATATCATTCCACCATAAAATTTTCATAATTTTTTGTTTAGCCAATTAGTACAGCTTATTCATTAAAATTTCCCTTGTTTCACTTTTTGACAGTTCTGACCTCTCTTCACTAAAAATTAATTATCTCATAGTACAGAACTTGGATAATGTTCTTGTTGGTTTATCTTGAAAATAGACTCATTAGGGATTTTAAAAATATAAGTTTAAGCCTCTAATTATTTTTATCCAAATTTTTGTGATTTTCCAAAGTCAGAACAGGGGATCACGTAATCATTCTGAACCAGTCTCACAAAGACATAAATATCTCAAAATATAGAACTCCTTTTCTTGCTCTATTTCTTTTATACGAAAATATATGCATTAATATTTAATTTGATATCTCATTCAGTCTCTAATTCAATTTCTACTATTTGTGGTGATTTTTCAAAATCATGTCACTGCTACTATCCAAAACAGTTTTATTGCTTACTCTTTCACACTTTCTTTGTATTAACCTCATTTTAACATACATATCACAAATCATTTTCACCACATTTCATACATCACAAGTATAGGCCCATGATCACAAGGTCACCATGAAATCATCCTCATGTATAACTTACTTGTTTATAAGCTTACCACATCCTGGTCACTTAATGAACACATCATTCACATAACTAAGTTCCTGCACTTATTCATCACAAAACTCACAAAGCAATACATAGAGAGTCTCCCGTTGAACACTTCGGATCAATCCTCGATACTTGGTGGTTTCAGCACATAACTCCACCCATCATATAGTTCGGCTCTCTTGTACACATGGTGAACACTCAGTACCACCCATGTGACTTAGCCAATTTATCTCGTAGCTCTCTTGTCTACATGGTGTCCTTCACCTGGAACCACGCATGCGACCTAGCTACATATATCCCGTAGCTCTCTTGTCTACATGGTGTACACATAGTATCACCCATGCGACCTAGCTACATCATAATGTCTTGTAGCTCTCTTGTACACATGATGTGCACTCAGCACCATACTTGTGACCTAGCTACATACTATCTGTATCATCCAATCTTTCCGAAGGTTCAACCGGGATTTCTCTCTCTTTTCCAACAATTTCACTAATCAAGTAATTATCCACAAACATATTTCCAATATTATTATAAAATATCATAATACAAGTAATATTGATGTATTACTTACATATAAACTTACATCTCATTTAATATCAAGGCAATAACATTAAATTACACATTGCCTTATTAAAAATCATATGAACTTACAATTTCCCATAACATCCATAATCATAGAAATCACATTTATGTATGATAATTCAATGCACTTCATGTACCGTAGACATATTTTTAAATCAATTCATAAACTTGGCACCATAATCATTTAATTTCACATAATTCAATTAATTCACTAAATTTAACTTTCCAATATAAATTACAGCATTATTGTTGTATTATTATCATACCAACTTACATACTTTCAACACCTCGGAAATTATAATAAATATATCAATTTTACATTGAAACATGCATAAATTAATGCTTATTATACATATGAACTTACCTCGATACTAAAACGACCATTTTACCAACTTTCCCAATTTTTTGTTTTTCTCTCATTCTAGATTCAAATCTCATTTTCCAGGATCCAAAACATCATATTTTACTTATTTAATTAATATACTATTCAAAATAGTCCTTAACTCAAACTTTGGAAAAATTACAATTTTTCCCCTAAACTTTTGCATATTTACACTTTTCCCCTAGGCTCGAGAATTAAACTTCATCCCTTATTCTTATGTTTTATGATATGCTGATCACTTTTCCCTTCTATGGCAACATCAAATTCTCACTCTAACATATACTTATGACTATTAGGGATTTTTACTAATTAAGCCCTTTTACTCGTTTTCACTCAAAAACGAGTAGCACAAGTTGTCTAACATAATTTAAAACCTCATATTCTATCATAAAACATAAAAATAAACACATTTCACCTATGGGTATTTTTCCAAATATGAACCCTAGCTTAAATTATTGCTAGAATAAGCTTAATCAAATTACCGGGATTCCAAAAACGTAAAGAACTTGAAAACGGGGTTAGAACGAACTTACTATTGAGCTTAGAAAGCTTGAAAACCCTAGCCATGGCTTCCCCCATGCTAATTTCGGCCTCCATGAAAAAGATAAGTCAATTTTGGCTTTATTTTCCCTTTTTATTTCTTTTAATTACCAAATGACCAAAATGCCCTTCCTTACTAAACTTTCAAAAATTCCATCCATGTCCAATTTTTTTCCATCACTTAGAAATTGGTCAAATTGCTATTTAAGTCCTCTTAATTAATATTTCAAAGCAATTTCATACTAGAAACTTCTAGAATGCAAGTTTTGCAACTTATTCAATTTAGTCCCTAACTTCAAATTGAGCATTTTATGCATAGAATTTCTTCACGAAACTTTCACACAATCATGCAATCATATCATAGACCTCAAAATAATCATAAAATAATTATTTCTATCTCAAATTTTGTGGTCCTGAAACCTCTGTTCTAACTAGACCCAATTTTGGGCTATTACATTATGTGGATATCATATACTAGGCCCAAAACCCCTAACAAAGCCCAAACAATTTCACATATCTATATCTGGCCCATTAAGCCCAATCATATTCATATGGCTCATTAGACCCAAATCACCTGTAAATGGCCCATTAGGTCCAAATCACCTGTATATAGCCCGTTAGGCCCATTCACATTCATAATCATGCTCACATACAAGTTCCTATCACATAGCATCAACATTCAGTTTTTGCCTATTATGGGCCTAACAGCCCATCGGGCCCATTTAGCCCATTCCGGCCCATATGGCCAAATCACAATCCAAGTCTACAGAATCACCCGTGGGCCTCAAGAAACCTATCGATCTCCCCTTTACGACTGTTCGCGCACTCGCAAGACTACCGTAGCCAAACTTTTGGCTTTTCGGCATTTCGGCACATAAAGTGTGTGCAGTGTATGTACACACCTGGTAAGCAAGCATGCTAGAATTCCCTTAGTCCAAACCTACAAACGATATCACCCTTCCATTATTCGCATGCTTAATAAATATCCTTACTAAAATCGAAACCTCACATTAACCTTACCTTGCGCGATCAGCCCTTTCTTAAATCACTGACCACGATCAACTCCTATATCAAAATTGCAAACACCTAAAGAGCAATTCGGTAGAGAGCTAAAATCCGAGATCTGATACTAATTCCACTAGATTCGGTCAAAGAGTATCCATCCCTTGGGAGATTCGGCTTTTCGACTTTTCAAACTTAGTATGGTGAATAAGGTTTATTTGGTACAGATTAAAGAAGAAGAGTAGAAGAAGAAATCAGCTAAGTGAAACAAAGAAAATTGTGTAGAGAAGAATAGAAATCGGTAGGAAGAAAAGAAAGAAAAACAAAAGGGTTTTCGGCTTTTTGGATCTTGAAAAGAAAAGGGTTTTTGGATTTTGGAGAAAGGGGTTTCTGGCAACAAGGTGAAAAAGAATTTCAGCAGTAGCCTGGGAACCCTGTATTCGACCCCTATTTATAGCCCTTATAGCTGAATTTTCCATGCCCAATTCCCAATTCGACTCCATTACTTCTCCCTTCTCATCTCCTCATTTTTCTCCCTAATAACCCATTGATCCTTTCCTTAATATTCTCTTCTGAACACTCCCCTTAGAGTCCATCTTCACACCACTTCCATCCTTCTAGAAGGCCAAAATTAAACTTCTAAAACACAAAACTAGGATTCGAACCTTGAACCTCCTTGCTAGCTACTAATGCCACCTCCCTGCACTCTAAGTGGCGTCACTTAGCCACTCTTCCACAAGGCTTTTTTGATGCTATTTTTTCCTTATTTTTATTTAAAAGCCCACTTACTTGCCAACCCTGATTCATTTAATAATTAAACTATAATTTCATTTATTCCTAGGTTCAAACTCAGATCTTAATTAAGACCTACTATAATTATCACATGGCTAGGAACATAAAACACAATTTTTATCAAAATTGAAAACAAAGAAAGTTCAGGATTTTAGGATTTTTTGGGTTTCTGGATTTTTAGGACGTTACAACTCTACCCCTTAAATGAAATTTCATCCTCGAAATTTCCAACTACTAACACAGACTACCACACCACACTTCCGCTGAGCACTTTAATTCCAACTTAGGTAAATGGCACACTATGGGTAAATACGTACCATTATTCGCCTCTGGAGCGTCTCCATCCTCTTGACGATGTGATGCATAGGCCAAAGCTGGCTGCCTCGCCTCAGCATGATTAGCACCTCTGCCTGGTGCTCCATGACCCAAATCGTTTCCACCCCTGGCCTGATCACGGCCTCTCGGCGGTAGTTGACCATCCCTCAGTGGCTGTACACCACCTCGATCCATGACTGGCACCTGAGCTGACATTCTAGGGTAATTCTTGATCCTATGCTTCATAGATCCACAAGCTAGACAAGCTCTCGTCCTCTTCCAACACTCGCTTACATGACCTTTCCCACAATCAGCACAAAGTGGCAGCCCTGGATTAACAGCACGGGGCCTTGCTCTATCTGGCCCATTAACTCTGGCCCTAGCCCTAGGCATCTATCCAACACCAGGAGTCTCAGCCTCCCTTTTACTCTTACCCCTTTCTTTTTCTCAATTTAAGCGCTCAGTACGCTTTACCTCATCCGCTATCTTTACCTTGTCCACCAACTCTGAGAAAAATCGCTCCCTTTGTGGAGCTACCAGTACCCTGAGGCTATCTCTAAGTCCATCCTCAAACCTAACGCAACGCTCATACTCCGTTGCCACCATTACTCTTGCATACATACTAAGGTGTAGAAACTCCTCCTCATACTCTGCCACCGATTTGTTTCCTTAGGTCAGGTTTAGGATCTCCTTCCTTCTAGCATCCACATAGCTTGTGTAACACCCCGAACCCGAGACCGACACCGGAGTCGGACACGAGATGTTAACAAACTTTGAAAAATTTTTCGAGACACTGTCCAGTCTGAGTACTAGTCGCTTCAAAAATCATATCTTGAGTTTCACAACTCGAAAATCAGTTTTGTGATTTTTCCCTGAAACTAGACTCATGTCCCAACCTATGTATTTTTTTCTAGAAATTTTGGTCATGCCAATTAGTACAGTTTATTAGTCAAAGTATCCCATGTTACAGGGGTCGACTACACTGCCTTTTCCCATTACGACATGGATATATCTCTGCACAGAGCTTCACTACTGATGCCGTTTGTTTCTATGGAAACTAGACTCAGAGAGGAATCCATACATATATGGTATGACCCCTAATTATCTCTGGTCAATTTATAGTGAATTTCCAAAGTCGGAACAGGGAATCCAGAAACTGTTCTGGCCCTGTTCCACAAGAACCCGAATATCTCTTACTGTACTGTTCATATGATTGTTTCGTTACTTTCATATGAAAGTAGATTCATCAAGGTTCGATTACACAATTTATTCACTATTTAATTCCACTCCTACGAATTCTTGTGATTTTTCCAATCCACACCACTGCTGCTGTCAGCCTCTGTTTTCAAAGTAAACCTTACCTATTTTCGGGGTTTCATGGACCAACTAGGGCCTTGTCATACATATGCCCACATATGATCATACTTAGCCATTCCAATGGCTGATCATTTGCTCAACACTTCCATTCCAACTATAGTTACATCATGAAACCATCTATACATTCATAAACACGAATGGTCTAATGCCATACTCCACTTCTACAAGCCATTTTCGCATGGCTGTACACTTATACATTTCATAAAGTACTCGAAAAACAACAATGGGTAGTCCTATACATGCCATATCAAAATTCAACCAAAATAGTACCCAAAAGAGCCTTTGATAGTGTGGGCGACTTCGACTTCAAGATCCCGAGTCCGATAGCTGGAGAACCAAAAATCTATAAAACAGAGGAGCAGTGTAACGAGTAAGCAATTTATGCTTAGTAAGTTTTGAGCAAGGAATTCCAGCATAAACAAAGAATAACACACATTTAGCTAAACGGAATATTTCATAATACGCAATTTACCGATATCAAACTTGCTTCACAACATTAACAACCCTTATGTACATACACAATAGACTAACTTAGCCGAAGGCCGGTAGCTCCTTTATCAACTGAGCGAACATTTATTTGTAAGGGCTCGATTAAATTCAACACATACTTAACATATCCCCATATTAGGATGTTTTTCGAGTATTCGCTGGAATTTTACAGCAAGCTCATTCATTACCAAATCACGTACCTTCGGGATTTAACCGGATATAGCTCCTCCTTCAAATGCCTTCGGGACATAGCCCGGTTTTAGTAACTCACACAATGCCTTCGGGACATAACCCGGATTTAATAACTCGCACGAATGCCTTTGGGACTTAACCCGGATTTAGTATCTCGCACAAAGGCCTTCGGGGCTTAACCCGGAATTTGTATCTCACACAAATGCCTTCGAATCTTAGTCCGGATATATTCACTTAGCACAAAGCCTTCGGGACTTAGCCCGGACAGCATTCAATTAATCATGCACATCAAACAATAATTCATGGCACATTCATATTTCATTTTCATTTGCGAAACTCAAACACAAGGCACATATCGTCCTTGCACATTCGGCTCAATAGCCACACATAGAGCATGATTTAATCACATCGTAATTTAAGCTCTCTTACTCAAGAACTTACCTCGGGTGTTGTCGAACGATTCCGCTAGCTATTCAACCACTTTTTCCTTCCCTTTATCGGATTTATTTCCCCTTTGCTCTTGAGCTTAATTAAACAAATAAATTGATTTCATCATTTAGGCATCAAAAAGATGAACACAAGGCACTTAGCCCATATTTATACATTAGACATTAAAGTCTCATACATGCAAAAAATCATGCATCAACACAACATATTAGCTAATTTCTTTCCCCTTGGCCGAATATGCATGTCTATTTTTGGGGTCGATTTCAACACTTAATACACACATATACACACTAGTAAAGCATCCTCCCCCTTTTCATCAATTTAACACATGCATTGCTCATTAACATGCAAAGTTACATTCGGCCTTAGCACACATCTTGCTAGCCGATTCTTCTCCATTTAGCAACCAATGCACATATGTGCTCACACAAAAATGCTAAAAAGGAGGTTCAAGAATCATCAAGCCATCATCACATGCATCATTAACAAGCTTCATATTTTGCATGCAATGGCATTAACACAACCTCCACCTAGGCCGAATCTTAACTCATCCTCATGCCTCATCACCACAACATCAAACACCAACCAAGAATGATGCATCCATGGTCAAGTGCCATTTCCATCACATAGCAAGATTTAGACCATGGGCTAGGTAGAACTCAAGCTAACAACTAAAACATGCATGCATCTCATGGAACATCATCAAACATACCTTAGCCTAGCTACATGCATGGCCGAATCTCTTCACCTTTCTTCTTCTTTCCTCCTTAAAATTTTTGGCCAAGGATGAACCAAAGGATGAGAAAATTTTTTTCTTTGTTTTTCTTTCTAATTTAGGCTAAATGAAGGTGAGAAAAGGATGAACAAAGATCTTCTCCTCTCTTTTCTTTAGCTCACGGCAATGGGGGGGAAAGAATCAACTACACACTTTTTTTTTGTGTATTCATCATACTCCTTTTCATTATTTAATTTCCATGCCTATTATTTTATTTTTTTCCACCCATGATGCACCAACAAAACATGTCTATGACATGTCTTGGCCATCAAACTTGGTCTACCATGCTTGTCATGGCCGGCCACTACTAGTAGGGGGGGAATTTGACATGCAAGTCCCCCCTTTGTCCACATGCACTAATAGGTCCTCACACATTGACCTATCACATTTTAGAATTTTCTCACATAAGTCCTATTGACTAAATTCACATGAAATCAACCAAATTGAAGCTTGAAATTTTCACACGTTCATAATTACATATTCTAGACAATAAGGATCACATCCAAACATTTCGGTGACTCAGTTTAGCGGTCCCGAAACCACTTCCCGACTAGGGTTAACTTTGGGCTGTCACAACTCTCCCCCACTTAAGAAATTTTCGTCCTCGAAAATCTTACCGGTAAATAGGTTTGGGTATCGTTCTTTCATCGAGCTCTCGGTCTCCCAAGTAGCTTCCTCGATCCCGTGTTTGAGCCATAACACCTTTACTAGCGGAACTCTTTTGTTTCACAACTCCTTCACTTCACGAGCTAGGATACGCATCGGTTCTTCTTCATAGCTCATGTCGACTTGAATTTCAACCTCTGATGGGCTAATTATATGCGACGGATCAGATCGATAGCGTCGAAGCATCGAAACATGAAAGACGTCATGAATCTTTTCAAGCTCCGGGGGCAAAATCAATCTATACGCAACCGGACCAACTCGTTCGGAGATTTCGTACGGCCCAATGAATCTTGGGCTCAACTTGCCCTTATGGCCGAACCTGAGTATCTTTTTCCAAGGTGAAACCTTAAGGAACACTTTGTCTCCCACCTGATACTCGATGTCTTTTCGTTTCAAATCTGCGTACGATTTCTGACGATCCGTGGCTACCTTCAGACTTTCACGGATTACCTTTACTTTCTGTTAGCATCTTTAATCAAATCAACTCCGAAAATTTTACTTTCACCAAGCTCGGTCCAAAACAATGGTGTACGGCATTTACGACCGTACAAAGCCTCGTAAGGTGCCATCTTAATACTTGATTGAAAACTATTGTTGTAAGCGAATTCAATCAAAGGTAAATACCGTTCCCATGAACTACTGAACTCGAGGATGCAACATCTCAACATATCCTCAAGTATCTGAATTATCCGCTCGGATTGACCATCGGTTTGGGGGTGAAAAGCAGTGCTAAAATGCAGCTTGGTACCCAGAGCTTCTTGCAATTTCTTCCAAAATCGTGAGGTGAATCTCGGATCTCTATCCGACACGATAGAAACAGGTACCCCGTGTAATCTCACAATTTGATAAACGTACAATTCAGCTAGTTTATCCAATGAAAAATCCGTACGTACGGGGATGAAATGAGCCGACTTAGTCAGTCTATCAACAACAACCCATATCGCATCCTTCTTACTTGCTGACAAGGGCAGTCCGGACACAAAGTCCATTGTGACTCGATCCCATTTCCACTCGGGTATCAGGATCGGCTGGAGTAATCCTGAAGGCACTTGATGTTCCGCTTTCACTTGTTGACATATTAAACATCTCGAAACAAAGTCGGAGATGTCCCGTTTCATACCATGCCACCAAAATTGACGTTTCAAATCGTTGTACATTTTCGTACTCCCCGGGTGAATTGACATTCGACTACAATGGGCTTCGTTCAGAATCATCGAAATGAGTTCCGAATTCCTTGGAACACACAAACGATTTCTGAACCTCAAACAATCATCATCATCAATTTGAAACTCCGATTCCTCGTTCGGAAAACACTTAGCCCGTTTTGCAACCAATTCATCATCGACTTTCTGAGCTTCACGAATTTGGTGAGTCAATAATGGTTTAGCTTTTAATTCAGCTACTAACACATTGTCTGGTAGAACAGACAAATGCACGTTCATCGCTCGTAAAGCAAACAATGACTTCCGGCTTAAGGCGTCCGCAACCACGTTAGCCTTTCCCGGGTGGTAATCAATGACAAGCTCGTAATCTTTCAACAACTCAAGCCAACGTCTTTGTCGCAGATTCAAGTCTCGTTGAGTCATCAAATATTTGAGACTTTTGTGATCCGAAAATACATGGCACTTCTCACCAAACAGATAATGTCGCCATATTTTTAAAGCAAACACGATGGCAGCTAGTTCGAGATCATGGGTCGGATAATTCCTCTCGTGTGGCTTCAATTGTCTCGACGCATAGGCCACGACTCGACCTTCTTGCATCAATACGCAACCCAACCCAAGTAGGGATGCGTCACTATAAATGACAAACTCTTTACCTGATTCGGGTTGCACCAAAATTGGAGCTTCAGTCATTGGTGTGGCTATCATCGAGAAACCTTTCACAAATCGTCGGTAATAATCGGAGAGCCCCAAAAAGCTCCAAACTTCAGTAATATTTCTCGGAGGTTTCCAGTCAAGTATGGCTGAAATTTTGTTCGGGTCAACTCGAATACCGGACGCGGATACCACATGACCCAAGAAGCTAACCTCTCTTAACCAGAACTCACACTTACTGAACTTAGCATATAACTGCTTATCCCGCAAAATTTGCAGCACTAGCCTCAGATGCTCAGCATGTTCAGTCTCATCTCTTGAATAGACCAAAATGTCATCAATGAACACAACTACGAACCGATCCAAATACGGTCTGAAGATCCAATTCATCAAATCCATAAATACTGCAGGGGCATTAGTCAGCCCAAACGGCATCACTAAGAATTCGTAGTGACCATATCTCGTTCTGAAGGCAGTTTTAGGAATATCTGAATCTCGAATTCGCAACTGATAATAGCCCGATCTCAAATCTATTTTTGAGAACACTGAGGCTCCCTTCAGTTGGTCGAACAAATCATCGATGCGCGGCAACGGATATTTGTTCTTTATCGTCACTTTATTCAACTGACGATAGTCAATGCACAACCTCATGGTTCCGTCCTTCTTTTTCACGAACAATACTGGTGCACCCCAAGGTGAGAAACTTGGTCGAGCGAAACCTCTATCCGTCAGTTCTTGTAACTGAGCTTTCAACTCCTTTAACTCGGTTGGTGCCATACGATACGGAGCTATCGAAATCGGCGTAGTCCCAGGTACAAGCTCAATACCAAACTCTACCTCCCGAACAGGTGGTAAACTCGGTAATTCTTCCGGAAAAACATCCGGGTATTCACAAACCACCGGCACAGATTCGGGTTTCTTTTCTAATTCTTTGTCATCAAATACATACGCAAGGTATGCTTCGCACCCTTTTCTTACATATTTCTGTGCCAACATTGCTGATATTACAGCTGGCATCCCCTCCAAGTCCGCAGACTCAATTCGAACTACTTCGTTATTTGCGCACCTCAAATCAATAGTCTTGCTCTTGCAATTCACAATCGCATCATGCGCGGTCAACCAATCCAAACCAAGGATAACATCAAATTCATCAAACGGCAAAAGCATCAAGTCCGCCGGAAAACAGGAACCTCGAATTTCCAGGGGACATTTCTTACACACTTTGTCGACAAGCACGTAATGACCCAAGGGATTTGACACCCAAATTACGAACTCAGTAGACTCAATAGGTAAAGTCTTACTGGATGCTAAGGTTTCACATATGTAAGAATGAGTAGAACCGGGGTCAATCAAAGCAATTACATTAGTATCAAAGAGAGTGAATGTACCAGTAATAACATCAGGCGAAGAAGCATCCTCGCGGGCACGTATAGCATAAGCTCTAGCAGGCGCACGAGCTTCGGATCTGGTTATATCATCTCTAGATCCTCTCTGACCACCACTAGCATTGCCCGTATTTCCAGATGGTCTACCTCGAGCAGTGGTAGCACCCGGTTTCCCACTCTGATTTTCATTCTGTTCAAACAACCTCGGGCAATCTTTAATGAAGTGGTCAACTGATCCGCACTTGTAACAGGAGCGGTCAGGGAATCTACAACTCCCCGAATGCCATTTACCGCAATATCGACATTTCGTTCTATCTCGACGTTCATTCCCAACACTGGCGACCAAAGTGCCTCGTGTACCCACAGGGGGTCGATCACGATCTCGTCTAAAAAGGCCCGAAGTGCCTCTAAACTGGCCCGCATCATCTCGAAATCTCTTCGATGTCTGTTGAAGAGACCTTCCCGAGGATCTTTTACGAAACTCTCCAGTTCCCTCATCAATTCTTTGCCTTTCTTTTCTAAGCTCTTCGGCTTTACAAGCTCGTTCAACAAGTACCACGAACTCTCGTATTTCAAGAACGCCAACGAACATTTTTATATCTTCATTCAGCCCATCCTCGAAGCGTTTACACATAATAGCTTCGGACGAAACACATTCCCGAGCGTATTTGCTAAGTCTAACAAATTTTCGCTCGTAATCAGTAACCGACATGGAGCCTTGCTTAAGCTCAAGAAATTCCTTCCGTTTTTGATCAACAAATCTCTGACTGATATACTTTTTCCGAAACTCAGTTTGGAAAAACTCCCAAGTTACTTGCTCTCGGGGCACAACAGAAGTCAGAGTACTCCACCAATAGTAGGCAGAATCACGTAGCAAGGAGATAGCACACTTTAGGCATTCATCGGGTGTACAAGATAGCTCATCGAGTACCCGGATAGTGTTGTCCAGCCAAAATTCAGCTTGCTCGGCATCATCGCTATCCATAGCCTTAAATTCAGTAGCCCCATGTTTTCGGATTCTGTCAACTGGGCGCTTATTTGACCTTATTTGGTCCATTACCGGTGGTATTGTATGTGCGGGGGTAGTATTTGTCGGGAATGGAGGTTGTGGAACAGCCATATTAGTTCGAATGTATTGGTTGAACCAATCATTCATCACGCTATAGAATGCTTTTCTAGCTTCATCATTCGGATTACTACCATTAGGTTGAGAGTCTGCCGGCACTGTCCCTTGTGCGGGAGCAGGCGCTACACTCTCAAGATCATCAGCTACCTCTCGGTCACGATCGGGATCCATTACTATAAACACATTTACAATTGTCAGAAATCACCACACTATCAAGTAATCACATAAAATGGCATGTATAGCTAGACCCAACACATTACGGTAGTCCTAGAATCGACTAAACCGTAGCTCTGATACCAATTTAATGTAACACTCTGAACCCGAGACCGACACCGGAGTCGGACACGAGATGTTAACAAACTTTGAAAAATTTTTCCAGACACTGCCCACTCTGAGTACTAGTTGCTTCAAAAATCATATCTTGAGTTTCACAACTCGAAAATCAGTTTTGTGATTTTTCCCTGAAACTAGACTCATGTCCCCACCTATGTATTTTTTTCTAGAATTTTTGGCGAGGCCAATTAGTACAGTTTATTAGTCAAAGTCTCCCATGTTACAGGGGTCGACTACACTGACCTTTTCCCATTACGACTTGGATATCTCTCTGCACAGAGCTTCAATACTGATTCCGTTTGTTTCTATGGAAACTAGACTCAGATAGGAATCCATACATATATGGTATGACCCCTAATTATCTCTGGTAAATTTATAGTGAATTTCCAAAGTCGGAACAGGGAATCCAGAAACTGTTCTGGCCCTGTTCCACAAGAACCCGAATATCTCTTACTGTACTGTTCATATGATTGTTTCGTTACTTTCATATGAAAGTAGATTCATCAAGGTTCGATTACATAATTTATTCACTATTTAATTCCACTCCTACGAATTCTTGTGATTTTTCCAATCCACACCACTGCTGCTGTCAGCCTCTGTTTTCAAAGTAAACCTTACCTATTTTCGGGGTTTCATGGACCAACTAGGGCCTTGTCATACATATGCCCACATATGATCATACTTAGCCATTCCAATGGCTGATCATTTGCTCAACACTTCCATTCCAACTATAGTTACATCATGAAACCATCTATACATTCATAAACACGAATGGTCTAATGCCATACTCCACTTCTACAAGCCATTTTCGCATGGCTGTACACTTATACATTTCATAAAGTACTCGAAAAACAACAATGGGTAGTCCTATACATGCCATATCAAAATTCAACCAAAATAGTACCCAAAAGAGCCTTTGATAGTGTGGGCGACTTCGACTTCAAGATCCCGAGTCCGATAGCTGGAGAACCAAAAATCTATAAAACAGAGGAGCAGTGTAACGAGTAAGCAATTTATGCTTAGTAAGTTTTGAGCAAGGAATTCCAGCATAAACAAAGAATAACACATTTAGCTAAACGGAATATTTCATAATACGCAATTTACCGATATCAAACTTGCTTCACAACATTAACAACCCTTATGTACATACACAATAGACTAACTTAGCCGAAGGCCGGTAGCTCGTTTATCAACTGAGCGAACATTTATTTGTAAGGGCTCGATTAAATTCAACACATACGTAACATATCCCCATATTGGGATGTTTTTCGAGTATTCGCTGGAATTTTACAGCAAGCTCATTCATTACCAAATCACGTACCTTCGGGATTTAACCGGATATAGCTCCTCGTTCAAATGCCTTCGGGACATAGCCCGGTTTTAGTAACTCACACAATGCCTTCGGGACATAACCCGGATTTAATAACTCGCACGAATGCCTTCGGGACTTAACCCGGATTTAGTATCTCGCACAAAGGCCTTCGGGGCTTAACCCGGCATTTGTATCTCGCACAAATGCCTTCGGATCTTAGTCCGGATATATTCACTTAGCACAAAGCCTTCGGGACTTAGCCCGGACAGCATTCAATTAATCATGCACATCAAACAATAATTCATGGCACATTCATATTTCATTTTCATTTGCGAAACTCAAACACAAGGCACATATCGTCCTTGCACATTCGGCTCAATAGCCACACATAGAGCATGATTTAATCACATCGTAATTTAAGCTCTCTTACTCAAGAACTTACCTCGGGTGTTGTCGAACGATTCCGCTAGCTATTCAACCACTTTTTCCTTCCCTTTATCGGATTTATTTCCCCTTTGCTCTTGAGCTTACTTAAACAAATAAATTGATTTCATCATTTAGGCATCAAAAAGATGAACACAAGGCACTTAGCCCATATTTATACATTAGACATTAAAGTCTCATACATGCAAAAAATCATGCATCAACACAACATATTAGCTAATTTCTTTCCCCTTGGCCGAATATGCATGTCTATTTTTGGGGTCGATTTCAACACTTAATACACACATATACACACTAGTAAAGCATCCTCCCCCTTTTCATCAATTTAACACATACATTGCTCATTAACATGCAAAGTTACATTCGGCCTTAGCACACATCTTGCTAGCCGATTCTTCTCCATTTAGCAACCAATGCACATATGTGCTCACACAAAAATGCTAAAAAGGAGGTTCAAGAATCATCAAGCCATCATCACATGCATCATTAACAAGCTTCATATTTTGCATGCAATGGCATTAACACAACCTCCACCTAGGCCGAATCTTAACTCATCCTCCTGCCTCATCACCACAACATCAAACACCAACCAAGAATGATGCATCCATGGTCAAGTGCCATTTCCATCACATAGCAAGATTTAGACCATGGGCTAGGTAGAACTCAAGCTAACAACTAAAACATGCATGCATCTCATGGAACATCATCAAACATACCTTAGCCTAGCTACATGCATGGCCGAATCTCTTCACCTTTCTTCTTCTTTCCTCCTTAAAATTTTTGGCCAAGGATGAACCAAAGGATGAGAAAATTTTTTTCTTTGTTTTTCTTTCTAATTTAGGCTAAATGAAAGTGAGAAAAGGATGAACAAAGATCTTCTCCTCTCTTTTCTTTAGCTCACGGCAATGGGGGGGGGAAAGAATCAACTACACACTTTTTTTTGTGTATTCATCATACTCCTTTTCATTATTTAATTTCCATGCCTATTATTTTATTTTTTTCCACCCACGATGCACCAACAAAACATGTCTATGACATGTCTTGGCCATCAAACTTAGTCTACCATGCTTGTCATGGCCGGCCACTACTAGTAGGGGGAATTTGACATGCAAGTCCCCCCTTTGTCCACATGCACTAATAGGTCCTCACACATTGACCTATCACATTTTAGAATTTTCTCACATAAGTCCTATTGACTAAATTCACATGAAATCAACCAAATTGAAGCTTGAAATTTTCACACATTCATAATTACATATTCTAGACAATAAGGATCACATCCAAACATTTCGGTCACTCGGTTTAGCGGTCCCAAAACCACTTCCCGACTAGGGTTAACTTTGGGCTGTCACAGCTTGCACCCATATACATCCCTTGGAAAGCAGCTTTGAAGAACTCCCAAGTGACCCGCTCCGATTGGGTGCCCTCTTTCACTGTCAACCACCACTGGTAGGCTTCTTCCCTTAATAGTGACACAACTCCTTTCAGCTTTTGTTCCGGTGAACAGTCCAAATCCTCCATTATCCTTTCAGCGGCCTCTAACCAATATTCCGCCACAATAGGATCCACGCTAACCATGCCCTTAAAGATCTCAGCCCCATTTGAATGGACCCTCGATTTTCGCTGCCATTATTGGGCTCAGCGACCCTTTCCAAAATTTTCAGTATTGCCTACGGCAATGCATCTTCTCCCGCGGCCCAATCATACTGTCCATTCCCAGCCACGGGTGAGGCCAGAGCCTCTTCAAATCCAACATCAGGCATATAGCCCAATGCCGATGATTCAGCCCTAACACTTCCGCAGCCTCAGCCACGACCCCTTGCACCTCTTCTAGCACTCATCTTTGATTCGTGTATTATCTGGATTAAAATTTTATGAAGTTTTAGTTAGTTTAATAATTAACTCGATGTTTTATGGAAGTAATTAAAGGGAAGACTGTTTTCAGAAATCCTCTACAGTTTTAAGTTCCTGCGGGCTTTGGTTCCATTCTAACAAAATCATCTAAAGTAGCCCTCTAACTATCTACTATATAATAATTTAAATAAACTTAAATAAATAAAAGTACTTACTTGGTTCGATGTCAGAGACTCGGTGTGTCGCTTCACAAGATTTCCCTTTTTCCATAACGGTGTGATCTAAAATATTTTTTTTAAAATAGAAAAAGAAACCAAATAGTAATAAGGCCCACTTCACAGCTCGAATTTTGTAACCTGGGCTCTGACACCACTAAATGTAACACTCCAAACCCGACCAAGACGTTATGGCCGAATCTGGCGTGTTACATTGAAGTGTTTTAGCGAAAACCGTGGTTTTATTGAAAACCCTTTTTAAAGAAACCCTAATTAACTAAAAAAAACTTTCAGTTATGAAAGCCTTGTTTAAATCATTTGATATTTAAAAAAAAAACTTAGTTGCAGAAACGTAGAAAACATACTATAATTTAAGAAATCCATGTTCAACTTCTCGTAATTACAATGAAAGTAATAATAATAATTCAAGTAGTAATTGAAAACCTTATTACAATCTGGTCTGAGCACACTTAAAAAGAAATAAAAACTTAAATGCTTAAAAAAACCAAGTCCGAATTATCTTGCTAGCCGGCCACCCAGAGTCCCTCCAAACATCGAACCTTCTACTAAGCATCACCTGAAAATAAAATAAAAGAGGGGGTGAGTTTTCGCAAACTCAGTGACTATAACCCTCGGAAAAAATAAGCATTCAAAAAAAACATCATTCATCAATCATGCAATGCAATCCCATCCAAATTATCCATCTACTACACATCAGCTCCGTCCCCCGTTACACCATGTGGGGATATGAATATCGACCCACCCAGCCCACACACCATTGTAGCCCATTTGCGGAACTACCTTCATTTACATATTGGGCTTTAAAAGCCGTCGGTGAATCCACGATTGTCAAGCAACCATGCGATCATCATATACTTCCTCCGTTCCATAATTCCCACCCATATGCAACCTAAGTAGAATATCATATGTATGCATGTCACATCCATAAAACTTATATTCTACACCTAGGGGCATTTTGGTCATTTTCGCTCTTAGAGGCATTTCGAAAATTTTTTCATAATTACGGTTTTCACATACCTTGGCCCGTTAACGAGTCCCGTGAGCTAAGATGAACGAACACTATGCACCAGGTAGGATTCTAGAGAAGAGGAGGTGAGTCATTAAGACCGCTTAAGTACCAAGCTCTCCCTAGATCCAATCCTAGACATGCATATACCCGTTGCCAGACCTTAACCGTTTGACTTGTCCACGGTTGCAATTTATTAATTAAGTCTTGCGTGGATATCATATACTAGGCCAAAAACCACAAAGCCCAAACAATTTCACATACCTATATCTGGCCCATTAAGCCCAATCATATTCATATGGGCCATTAGGCCCAAATCACATTTATATGGCCCGTTAGGCCCAGTCACATTCATAAATATGCTCACATACAAGTTCCTATCCCATAGCATCAACATTCAGTTTTTTCCTATTATGGGCCCAACAGCCCATCGGGCCCATTTAGCCCATTTCTATCCATATGGCGAAATCACAACCCAAGTCCACGGAATCACCCGTGGGCCTCAAGGAACATATAGGTCTCCCCCTTACGAGTGTTTGCATACTCGTAAGACTACCGTAGCCAAACTTTCGGCTTTTCGGCATTTCGACTTTTGCCGATACATAATGTGTGTGCAGTGTATGTACACACCTGGTAAGCAAGCGTGCTGCGATTCCCTTAGTCCAAACCTACAAATGATATCAACCTTCCATTGTTCGCATGCTTAATACATATCCTTACTAAAATCGAAACCTCATATTAACCTTACCTTACGCGATCAGGCCTTTCTTAAATCACTAACCACGATCAACTCCTAGATCAAAACCGCAAACACCTAAAGAGCAATTTGATAGAGAGCTAAGATCTGAGATCCGATACTAATTCCACTAGATTCGGTCAAAGAGTATTCATCCCTTGGGAGATTCGACTTTTCGGCTTTTCAAACTTTGTATGGTTAATAAGGTTTATTTGGTACAGATTAAAGAAGAAGAGTAGAAGAAGAAATCGGCTAAGTGAAACAAAGAAAATTGTGTAGAGAAAAGTAGAAATCGGTAGGAAGAAAAGAAAGAAAAACAAAAAGGTTTTCGGCTTTTTGGATTTTGAAAAGAAAAGGGTTTTCGGCTTTTGGAGAAAGGGGTTTCTAGCAACAAGGTGAAGAAGAATTTCGGCAGTAGCCTAGAAACCCTGTATTCGACCCCTATTTATAGCCCTTATAGCTGAATTTTCCATGCCTAATTCCCAATTCGGCTCCATCACTTCTCCCTTCTCATCTCCTCGTTTTTCTCCCTGATAAACCCTTGATCCTTTCCTTAATTTTCTCTTCTGAACACTCCCCTTAGAGTCCATCTTCACGCCAGTTCCATCCGTCTAGAAGACCAAAATTAAACTTCTAAAACACAAAACTAGGATTCGAACCTTGAACCTCGTTGCTAGCTACTAAGGCCACCTCCCTGCACTCTAAGTAGCGTCACTTAGCCACTCTTCCACAAGGCTTTTTTGACGCTATTTTCCCCCTATTTTTATTTAAAAGCCCACCTACTTGCCAACCCTGATTCTTTTAATAATTAAACTATAATTTCATTTATTCTTAGGTTTGAACTCAAACCTTAATTAAGACCTACTATAATTATCACATGGCTAGGAACATAAAACATAATTTTTATCAAAACCGAAAACAAAAAAAGTTCAGGATTTTGGGATTTTTTGGGTTTCGAGATTTTTGGGGCGTTACACCATTGATATGGAAAATAATGAATTAATAATGAGGCATGATGGTGAAACCAAAATCTTTAAATATGGTCACCAACTGTGTAGGGAAAATAGGAGGAAATAAGGGGAAGATTCCAATGATTTATCTACTTATAAATCTAATCATCTTGAATCAAGGGATATACATCCTTCAATCCGTGCAGGTTAAAAAAATAGGTTCAAGGAAAGTGATAAGCGAGCGAACGTTGAATGGCACGACAAGCAATGGACTGATACTAAAAGAACCAAAGAATCATCCTTATCAGAATTGATGGTGCTATTTGATGAATCTGACAATAAAACTTGATTATTTAAAAAGACATTTAACTCTTTGCATAAATATTATATATTTAGCTAATTATTTAGTTTAAATTTTAATTTTCATTAAACTTGTGTTATATAGGAAATGTGACACTCTGGGAATTTGAAATTTGGGTGGAAATAGAGCCCGTGTCGCAACAAGGTGATACCGTGTCGCAACACCAAGGACAGAATGATGAAATTGAGAACACCATTTCGATGTCACAACACGGACCTTGTGTGTCGCGACACTGAAATTAGTATACCCAGAAATCCAAAATTCTAGAGTGTGTTGCAACATCATACCCTAACGTCACGACAACAGTAGACTGCCAGGGGTGTCGCGACACAAAACCCCTGTGTCGCGACATCACTATAATTTTCTGCAGGGTTGACCCGATCCATTTGTGTAACCTAGTGGATTAACCCTGTATTAGACCTAGTTTTTACTTTCAAATTATTGGTTTTTAACTTTAAAAAACCCTAAACTCATCTTCTAACCTTCCTTAACATCCTAAACACTTCAAAACTCTCTCAAACCCAAAACCACCTTTTTATTAAAACCCTAAATCTATAAACTCCCTTTGCTATTTAAGAACATTAGTTGATGTAGGATTGCTATACAACCAATGGAGAACGAATAAGCAAAGATTATCAACATCGAAGGATAAGGGTTCTAAACTTCCATTTTACTATTACATTGAATTTATTGCTTGAATACTTCATTTATAGATTTTGGTTAATATGCCTCTAGAAAGTTTAAAAAGTCGATTGTCCAAAAACCCCCCAACGGTTTTGAATCCCTTGAAATTTCAAAATCAAAATGCTGAAAATGATTATCTTGAACTTCAAGGCAAAACTTTTATTCAAGAGAGGGGATTCGAACAAACAATGGTTCTTTGCAAGCAAATATGGTCGTTAGTCTATTATCATAGATGGGAACACTTTTACGTAACCCTAAAAGAAAATGATGTTATTCATTTAGTCCAAGAGTTTTATGCTGCTCTTAGGGATGAGGAGACACAGAAACCACACAGTGTCTGGTGGAATACAGTAACGATAAGAGGTAAGGATGTTTTATTTAACCCAGAAACTATTTGTGAATTTTATGATGCTCCTTATTATGAAACTGATTACTTAGAAAATAGTGAATAGTGATTTAAATAAATTTCAAGATTTAAACATAGAGAGCATTGTAAAATATTAAACCGAAAATCATGGTGATTGGAACCTCTGACTAGATACAGTGTAACACCCCTAACCCGTATCCACCACTAAACAGGGCTTGAGGCATTACCGGAACTTTACACTTTCAGTGTACTAACTCGGGTCACAAAATTTCATTTAAATTTAAAACTTTTCAATCATGTACATCTCGTCCCTTGTATATGACTTCGAGACCTACAACCTATCGGAAGGTAATGCGGGACAAAAACGGACACGTTAGATTGACCTTGGGCTTCTCAGAAAATTTTTCTTAACATAAAGGGACACACGCCCGTGTAGGTGGGCCGTGTGGACTCACACGCCCATGTATCTTGGGGCACGCCCATGCTCTTCAACAATGGGCAACACTGACTTATCAACACGGCCATGGAACACGCCCGTGCTACCTGCCCGTGGATGACACTGTCATTTTAACATGGCCATAGCGCACGCCCGTGTGGCCTACCCGTGTACGACTTTGAGCTAAAATTTTGAGTGCAGGGGACACACGCCCATGGAAGAAAACCGTGTGTCACACACAGCCTAGACACACGCCCATGTGTCCAACCATGTGGACTCTAATAGGCTATTTTCCAAGCCTTTAGTCACCCCTTTCTACTACATGTTCCTAGTGGTTACCAAGTTTGAGAGAAAACATAATTTTACGCTTGTAAATGATCTTAATGAAAATAGTTGTATGGAAACCTCATATCATTGGTTTCATACATAAATGGTTATTTCCTCTTTAGTGTCATGGGTTCCCATGTTACATTAATCCATTCGAAATTGGCTCATTCATGTGACTCATTGCCAATTGATAGCAACCCATCATTAGTAATTAAAACCATGCATAAAATCGTAGGTCATAGCCTACTTAAATTAAGACAATTTTCATGGCCATATACAAAGAAATAAACATATTTCTATATTCCTTTACTTGGAAAATCAAAACACACATATAACAAAATACTCAAAAATACTATACATGCTATTGAACAAAATAAACAATCTTTATACCAAAGCTTGTTTAATTGATAGTGTCTTGACTCTCCAATTGTCCTCCAATCTTTTTGAGTCCTAGAGCTCTGTGAGACAGGGAAAAAGAGAGGGGTAAGCATTTACATGCTTAGTAAGCTCGAATAACTGGAAAGTAAACTTACCGAGTAATTAGCATACATCCATTCTTAATTCATGAAATCATCCATTATGAAATGATTTCCTATCACATGCACTCAATCATTGAGTTAGTCACATAATCATGTAATTTAACTAGATGAGCTCATCATTCAACATTTCATTCACACACACACACACATATATATATATCCCCTGTTAATTTTGTTGAGTTTCTGGGAAATCTCGATGGAATACCCATTATTCGTCAATTCTTACGAATGATCATTTCACATATATGCACTCCCGCGAACCTCACATCATATGGCGGGATTACCAGTCCAGGCTAAATCCCCTATTATATGAACTCGTAAGATGATGTCGGGGTTACCAGTCCAGGCTAAATCCTTTATAGTGACAAACACCCTTAATAAGTTCGGATCTGAATTACCATTCTAGACTAAATTCAGACCCAATTCAGATTACCCGTCCGGGCTAAATCCAATGCACATATATTCTTCAGGAGGCTTGAACATTCAAGGAACACTCGTTCGGGCTAGATTCCTTTCCATATTTGAGATCACGGATTACCCGTCCGGGCTAAATCCTTACTGCAACACATGCAGGATCTCATTTCACATGTAAAACATGGTTTATCCATCGAATTCCCTTTTTTACCTCAACCGAGACAGTTATCAACAAGTCATTACCAAAAGTGCATTTCATGCATTTTCATACCATCAATAAATGAAAATATCATGCATTCATAAATCATATTAGGGGTTTACTTTAAGTTATCCGAACTTACCTGGTATTCTTTTTAGGATTGTGTTTCGGTTATTCCGAAACCTTGCGTTTACCACGATTGACCTCCAGAATTTGTTTCTCGGGGCCTATAATAGCAAAATTAACTCACTAATAACCCATATTATACATTTCAAGTTTAATATCTACTCTCGATCCAAATGACCGTTTTGCCCCTAAACCTTTAAAATTTTTACGATTTAGTCCCTAGGCTCGTATAATGAAACACATGCAATTTCTATCTCACCCAAGCCTAGCCAAACATTTTTCTCTCTTATGGTAGCCCACATTATCCATTATTTGCTCATTTCTACCACACATTTACATCTTTTGCAAAATGGTCCTTATAAGAGTTTTTCATGAAAATCAACTAGAAAAAGATGTTTAATACACATTAATCTTTCATATTCCTCCATAGTCCATCAAAACACAATTAACTCATGCATGAGTTAACATGAACCCTAGCATGAAATATGGGCAGAAATGGAGAGATCAAGTTACCGGGATTTTAAAAATACCAAGAACATGAAAAACGGGGCTTGAGAGCACTTACTATTGAGCTTGAAAATTGAAGAAACCCTAGCTATGGTGTCCTCCAAATTTCAGCAGCTATGAGAAGAAGATAAAAATACTTTTTCTCCATTTTTCTCTTTTTATTAAAATGCCTAATGACCAAAATGCCCTTATGCCCTTTCTTTAAAATTTCATCCATGCAAGCCCATTTTTGTCCTAAAATTTAGAATTTGGGAAAATTGCTCTCCAAGACCTTCTAATTCATAATCTAAAGCAATTTCATACAAATTTCTTCTAGAAACCAAGTTTTGCAATCTATTTAATTTAGTCCCTAATTTCCAATTGGACATCTTATACTTAGAATTTTTTCATGAAACTTTAACACATACATATACTCATATTATAGGTCTTATAATAACCATAAAATAAATATTTTGATGTTGGATTTGTGGTCCCGAAACTACTATTCTGACTAGGCCCTATTTCGGGATGTTACATTTCTCCCCCCTTAGGGACTTTCATCCTCGAAAGTCTTACCAGAAAACAGATTCGGATATTGGTTTCTCATGGTTTCTTTCGGCTCCAATGTAGCTTCTTCAACACCATGTCAATGCCATAAAACTTTTACACGAGCCACATCTTTATTTCTCAACTATTTAACTTCGCGAGCCAATATCTTAACCGGTTCCTCTCCATAAGTCATGTCCGATCGAATTTCAATCTCAATCGGTGAAATTACATGAGAGGGGTCTGATCGGTATCTCCTTAACATGGAAACATGGAACACATCATGAATCTTTTCCAGTTCGGGTGGCAATGCCAAACGATAGGCTAACGGTCTAATTCTTTCGATAATCTCGTACAGTCCGATAAATCGTGGACTCAGTTTACCTTTTTGACCAAATCTAAATACCTTTTTCCATGGAGATACTTTCAAGAATACTCTATCTCCAACCTGAAACTCAATTTCCTTTCTTTTTAGATCAGCATAAGACTTTTGCCTATCTGATGCCGCTTTTAAACAATCCCGTATCACTTTAACTTTTTCTTCAGTTTCTTTAGTCAGATCAACTCCATGAATCTGATTTTCCTTGAGTTCTGTCCAGTACAATGGAGTTCGGCACTTCTTACCATACAAGGCTTCATAAGGTGCCATCCTTAAACTTGTTTGGAAACTGTTATTTTAGGCAAATTCTACCAATGGTAGATATTTTTCCCAACTACCCTGAAATTCAAGGATGCAACATCGCAACATGTCCTCGAGAACCTGAATCATCCACTTAAACTGACCATCGGTCTGAGGGTGAAAAGTTGTACGAAAGTTCAACTTTGTACCCAAGACTTCTTGTAACTTCTTCCATAATCTTGAAGTGAACCTCAGGTCTCTGTCTAAAATAATCGACAGTGGTACTCCGTGCAATCTTACTATCTCAAAAATGTACAAATCGGCCAATCTATCAAGGGAATAATCCATTCTTATCGGGATAAAATGAGTCGACTTAGTCAATTTATCCACTATAACCCATATGGCATCTTTCTTTTTCGGAGTCATAGGTAGTCTTGTCACGAAGTCCATGGTAACTCTGTCCCACTTCCATTGGGGACCATTACAGGCTGTAACAAACCTGAAGGCACTTGATGTTCAGCTTTAACTTGCTGACATACCAAGCATTTCGATACAAATTCAGAAACATTTCTTTTCATGTCGTTCCACCAGTACATCTTCTTTAAATTGTTGTACATCTTGGTACTTCCCAGGTGAACAGACAAACGACTGCTATGTGCTTCTTGCAATATCTTCTAAATAAGTTCATTTTCTTTGGGTACACAAACCCTATCTCTAAACATTAAACATCTATCAGGACTAATTCGAAAATCTGACTCAACACCAGACTCACATTGAGCTCTTTTTGCTTGCAAATCATCATTATTAAGCTGAGCATCATGAATTTCCTGCAGAAATGTTGGCCTAGCCTCCAACTCGGCTAGAACTGAACCATCAACAAGCAATGTCAAACGAGTATCCATGGTTCTCAAAGCGTACAAGGAT
Organism: Gossypium hirsutum; assembly: GCF_007990345.1. NCBI lineage: Eukaryota > Viridiplantae > Streptophyta > Magnoliopsida > Malvales > Malvaceae > Gossypium > Gossypium hirsutum. The sequence goes on along the minus strand of NC_053430.1, from coordinate 39,809,038 downwards.
TTTCTACTCAAACCATCGGCGACCACATTCACCTTTCCCAGGTGATAGACGATAACCAGATCATAATCTTTAATTAATTCTAACCATCTCCGTTGTTTCAAATTTAATTCTTTCTGAGTCATCAAGTATTTCAAACTCTTGTGGTCTATGAATATACGGCAAGTCTCGCCATACAAAAATGCCTCCAAATTTTCAAGGCAAAAACAATAGCAGCAAGCTCTAGGTCGTTGGTTGGATAATTCTTCTCATAGGGCTTCAATTGCCGTAAAGCATATGCTATCACCTTGCCATCTTGCATAAGTACACAAACCAATCCATTTAACGATGCATCACTGTAGACCACAAACTATTTTCCCGGTTTAGGTAGCACTAAAACAGGAGCTTCGGTCAGCAATGTCTTTAACTTCTCAAAACTTTGCTAACACTTTTCTGTCTATTCAAACTTAACGTCCTTCTGTAGCAGCTTCATCATCAGAGTCGCTATTATGGAAAATCCTTTTACAAGCCTTCGATAGTAACCGGCTAAGCCCAAAAAGCTTCTAACCTCGGTTACATTCTTAGGCGATTTCTATTCAACAATTACAGAAATCTTACTTGGATCAACTCGGATGCCTTCACCCAAAACTATATGACCCAAAAATCCAACTTCCCGAAACCAAAACTCACTCTTGCTAAACTTAGCATACAATTGCTTTTCCCGCAAGGTCTACAACACAATTCTTAGATACTTCGCATGCTCTATCTCATATTTAGAGTAAATCAAAATGTCGTCAATAAACACAACGACAAACTTATCCAAATATGGCCGAAAGATCTTTTTCATTAGATCCATAAACACAGCCGGTGCATTCATCGGCCCACACGGCATGACAAGAAATTCATAATGGTCATATCTCGTTCTGAAAGTTATTTTGGGTACATCCGAGTCTTTAACTCACAGTTGATAATAGCCAGACCTTAAGTATATCTTAGAGAATACGATGGCTCCTCTCAACTGGTCAAACAAATCATCGATCCTTGGCAAAGGATACTTATTCTTGATAGTCACCTTGTTCAGTTGCCAGTAATCGATACATAACCTCATTGAACCATCTTTCTTCTTTACAAACAACACGGGGGCACCACAAGGTGAAAAACTTGGCCTAGCGAATCCTTTATCCGTCAATTCTTGCAATTGTGCTTTTAACTCCTTCAGCTTTGTAGGTGCCATTCTGTACGGGGCAATAGAAATGGGAGTCGTCCCTGGCACCAACTCAATACCAAACTCTATCTCCCTTTCAGGAGGTAATCCAGGTAATTCCTCTAGAAACACATCTGGGTACTCACAAACTATCGGCACAGACTTAATCTTCAACTCTGTTTCCTTAGTGTTCAGTACAAATGCAAGGTAGGCTTCATATCATTTCCTCATATATCTTAGGGCAACCATTTTCGTGATTACAACCGGCGGCAAACCTAATTCTCCTGATTCGACCCGTAGAATCTTACCATCCGAACATTTCAACTTAATATACTTACTACCACAATTCACAATTACATCATGAAGGGCTAACCAATCCATACCAAGTATTACATCAAATTCATCAAATGGTAACAACATAAGGTTAGCCGGAAAATAATGACATTAAATCGTCAAAGGACAATTCTTACAGACTTTATCAACTAAGACTGATCTGCCTAGTGGGCTCGACACTTTAATGATGAATTCTGTAGGTTCAACAAATATGTTCATAATAGACGCCAATCTCATACAGATATATGAATTTGTTGACCCCGGGTCAATTAAAGTAACAACACTTATACTAAAAAAAGAGAAGGTACCCGTAATAACATCAGGAGCAGCGGCTTCCTCTCGGGCACGTATTGCATATGTTCTTGTCGGGGATCGAACCTTTGGTTTTGCAGCGTCTTCAGTCACGAATCGACCGCCACTAGCACTCCCAGGGTATCTCAGAGGCCTACCTCGTGGAACGGGAGCATTCGACTTCAGAGCTAATTCCTCATATTTTTCATCTCGTTCCGGGCAGTCTCTAAGAAAATGATCAAGAGAACCACATTTGAAACATGTGCCACTTTTCATTCGGCACTCTCCGAAATCAAATTTGTTGCAGCTCTTACCCTTCAGTTTTTGATCATCTACACTCCCCACACTAGTCACCATCGGGGAGGAAGACTTTTGACCTCGTCGCTTAGAGTTTCTTGATTTACCCGAATATCCCACTAACGAAGTAGAGCGTTCATGCAGGCTCCTGGCTTTCTTCATGGAGAACGAGAGTGTTTTACCGCTAGACCTCTTGCTCGCAACTCGAGCCTCTCTCTTAGCTTATTTTCTCTCATTATTAAGTTCTTCGGCCTTCTTGGCTCGATCGACTAATGCGGCAAACACCTGTATTTCCAAGATCCCAATCAACAACTTGATGTCCTCATTTAGACCTTCTTCGAAGCGTTTACACATTTCCGATTCAGTTTGGACCCATTCAGTTGCGTACTGACTTAGTCGTACAAACTCTTTCTCGTATTCCTCTACAGTCTTGTTACCTTGTTTGAGTTCCAGGAACTTCTTTCGCTTCGAGTCCAAAAACCGTTGGCTAATATATTTCTTCCTAAACTCTGATTCAAGAAATCCCAAGTAATATTTTCTTTCGGCACTACTGAGGATACAGTTTTCTACCAATTGTATGCAGTGTCCTTCAAAAGGGACACAGCACACTTCAAACACTCCTCGGGTGTGCATGACAAATCATCTAGCACCCGCGTAGTGTTCTCGAGCCAGAACTCAGTTTTTTCAGTGGCATCATCAGCCTTCGCTCTAAATTCCTCAACCCCATACTTCCTAAGTTTATCTACCGGGGCTTTACCGATTCTCATCAGTGCCATACCTCATGGCACATCCTCATTAGGTTGGTTAGGGGGCAGGGGAGATCTCGATATATTGGGGCAATTTCTTAGATAATCCTCAAACCATTCATCCATCATATCAAAGAAGGCAGCTCGAGCCTCTTCTCGGCCTTCTAACATCAGCCTTATACTACTAGTAGATACAGCTCGCTGTACAGAAGCTGGAGCATGGCTCTCGGTTCCCTCGGACTCATCTTGTGCTTGATTGGAAGACATTTACTAAATTCAAAACAATTTAAACAATTACAAGATGTTACACTATCAACATTCAAATAATGGCATGTATAGCGAACTTTAACATCCTCTACGGTAGTCCTAGAACAGGCTAAACCTTAGCTCTGATACCAATAAATGCAACACCCCTAACCCTTATCCAACACCGGACAGGGCTTGAGGTATTACCGGAACTTTACACTTTCAATGTACTAACTCGGGTCACAAAATTTCATTCAAATTTAAAACTTTTCAATTATGAACATCTCATCCCTTGTACAGGACTTCGAAACCTACAACATATCAGAAGGTAATGCGGGACAAATACGGGCACGTTCGATTAACCTTGGGCTTTTTAGAAAATTTTTCTTAACATAAAGGGACACACGCCCGTGTAGGTGGGCCGTGTGGACTCACACACCGGTGTATCTTGGGGCACGCCCATGCCCTTCAACCATGGGCAACACTGACTTATCAACATGGCCATGGAACATGCTCGTGCTGCCTGCCCGTGGACGACATTGTCATTTTAACACGGCCATGGCGCACGCCTGTGTGGCCTACCCATGTATGACTTTGAGCTAAAATTTTGAGTGCAGGGGACACACGCCCATGGAAGAAAACCGTGTGTCACACATGGCCTAGACACACGCCCGTGTGTCCAACCATGTAGACTCTAATAGGCTATTTTCCAAGCCTTTAGTCACCCCTTTCTACTACTTGTGCCTAGTGGTTACCAAGTTTGAGAGAAAACATAATTTTACGCTTGTAAATAATCTTAATGAAAATAGTTGTATGGAAACCTCATATCATTGGTTTCATACATAAATGGTTATTTCCTCTTTAGTGTCATGGGTTCCCATGTTACATTAATCCATCCGAAATTGGCTCATTCATGTGACTCATTGCCAATTGATAGCAACCCATCATTAGTAATTAAAACCATGCATAAAATTGTAGGTCATAGCCTACTTAAATTAAGCCAATTTTCATGGCCATATACAAAGAAATAAACATATTTCTCCTTTCCTCTACTTGGCAAATCAAAAGACACATATAACAAAATACTCAAAAATACTATACATGCCATTGAAAAAAATAAACAGAGCCTTTATACAATAGCTTGTTTAGTTGATAGTGTGTTGACTCACCAATTGTCCTCCAATCCTTTCGAGTCCTCGAGCTCTGTGAGATAGGGAAAAAGAGAGGGGTAAGCATTTACATGCTTAGTAAGCTCGAAGAACCGGAAAGTAAACTTACCGAGTAATTAGCATACATCCATACTTAATTCATGAAATCATCCATTATGAAATGATTTCCTATCACATGCACTCAATCATTGAGTTAGTCACATAATCATGTAATTTAACTAGATGAGCTCATCATTCAACATTTCATTCACACACACACACACACACACATATATATATATATCCCCTGTTAATTTTGTTGAGTTTCTAGGAAATCTCGATGGAATACCTATTATTCGTCAATTCTTACGAATGATCATTTCACATATATGCACTCCCGCGAACCTCACATCATATGGCGGGATTACCAGTCCAGGCTAAATCCCCTATTATATGAACTCGTAAGATGATGTCAGGGTTACCAGTCCAGGCTAAATTCTTTATAGTGACAAACACCCTTAATGAGTTCGGATCTGAATTACCAGTCCAGACTAAATTCAGACCCAATTCAGATTACCCGTCCGGGCTAAATCCAATGCACATATATTCTTCGGGAGGCTTGATCATTCAAGGAACACCCGTCCGGGCTAGATTCCATTCCATATTTGAGATCACAGATTACCCGTCCGGGCTAAATCCTTACTGCAACACATGCAAGATCTCATCTCACATGTAAAACATGGTTTATCCATCGAATTCCCTTTTTAACCTCAACCGAGACAGTTATCAACAAGTCATTACCAAAAGTGCATGCATTTTCATACCATCAATAAATGAAAATATCATGCATTCATAAATCATACAATTATGTATATTAGGGGCTTACTTTAAGTTATCCGAACTTACCTGGTATTCTTTTCAGGATTGTGTTTCGGTTATTCCGAAACCTTGCGTTTACCATGATTGACCTCCAGAATTTTTTCTCGGGGTCTATAATAGCCAAATTAACTCATTAATAACCCATATTATACATTTCAAGTTTAATATCTACTCTCGGTCCAAATGATCGTTTTGCCCCTAAACCTTTGAAATTTTTATGATTTAGTCCCTAGGCTCGTATAATGAAACACATGCAATTTCTATCTCACCCAAGCCTAGCCAAAAATTTTTCTCTCTTATGGTAGCCCAAATTATCCATTATTTTCTCATTTCTACCACACATTTACATCTTTTGCGAAATGGTCCTTATAAGGGTTTCTCATGAAAATCAACTAGAAAAAGATGTTTAACAAACATTAATCTTTCATATTCCTCCATAGTCCATCAAAACACAATTAACTCATGCATGGGTAAATTTTTAAACATGAATCCTAGCATGAAATATGCGTAGAAATGGAGAGATCAAGTTACTAGGATTTCAAAAATACCTAGAACATAAAAAACGGGGCTTGGGAGCACTTACTATTGAGCTTGAAAATTGAAGAAATCCTAGCTATGGTGTCCTCCAAATTTCTGCAGCTATGGGAAGAAGATGAGCATATATTTGCTCCATTTTTCTCTTTTTATTTCATTAAAATGCCTAATGACCAAAATGCCCTTATGCCCTTTCTTTAAAATTTCATCCATGCAATCCTATGTTTGTCCAAAAATTTAGAATTTAGGTAAATTGCTCTCCAAGACCTTCTAATTCATAATCTAAAGCAATTTCATACAAATTGCTTCTAGAAACCAAGTTTTGTAATCTATTCAATTTAGTCCCTAATTTCCAATTGGACATCTTATACTTAGAATTTCTTCATGAAACTTTAACACATGCATTATCTCATATTCTAGGCCTCATAATAACCATAAAATAAATATTTTGATGTCGAATTTGTGGTCTCAAAATCACTATTCTGACTAGGCCTTATTTTTGGATGTTACATACAGGACTTCCGACCAACTTTAATCAGGTAATCATGTTTCCCATAGTAAAGATGTGGATGCAATTTATCTGTACTAGCATAGCACCTGTACAAAATGTTCTAACGTAAATACTTTTAAAGCTATCTTGTTATATGGTATTTTACTAAAGAAAGAGATATACATCAGAGAGCGGATCTATCAAAACATGAAGTGTTGTGTCAGTTGCCAAAAGGTTGGAATTTTCTTTCCCCATCTAGTAATGGCATTTTATAAAAGCACAAAGGTACTTATGGAGGAGAAAGAGTAATTTATACGCCCAACAAAGAGTTTAATCAGTGGTTCTATGTACACTCAGTATGAGGAACTAAACTAAAAACAAATTATGGATTGGAATCAAAGGAGAAAGGAAAAGATGGATGTGTCCACTCGCTCAAAAGAAAAGAAACGACGACAGCAAGAAAAATGGGTGAGAGCAGTAAAGATAAAATAAATGGAATGACACGATTGATGTAGGAAACGGGCCCAGTTCTTCAAGAAATTATTTTACAGTTATGTTTGTCCCAACACAAACCTATCAAGAAGGGGAAGAGTAGGAAAGTGAAGAGGAAGAAAGTGATGAAGCAAGAGATGAGGAGATAGTCTTTAAAGAGGATGATTGTACTTTTAATTTTAAATTTAAATTTTGTATTAGATTTTGGATGATTTGTAATTTCTTCAAGTTATTAGGAGTAGGAGTGAAAGTAGAGTATTAGTTATTTAGTGTTTGGTTTAAATTTCCTATGTAGGAACCCCACAGCAAATGCACAAAAAAATTTGAGATTTCAACAATCAAAGGAGGAAAGCACCCCACCAATAGCTTATGAAACTATCACGATCAATCGGGTAAATTCTTTCCTTATCCTTAGAAGGGCTACAAATTGAGGACAATGTGTTATCTAAAGTGAAGGGGGCAACATAGAGAAGTTGTTTGAAATTTTTATGTGTTTCTTTTATTTTTCTTGTCATTTGAGTGTCTAAGCTTGTAAAAATACAAGTGAGTGGTTAGGAGCATGTACATAGTTTAAATTATATTTACAATAAATTTCGCATGAGGATAGGTGATTTTAAATTTTTTATTGTTAGACTATTAAGTTCTATATATTCACTATAAATAGGTATTAAATAATTGAATGTACCAAGTGATATAGAAAATAATGGGAAATTAGCATGCTGGTATGAATGATAAATTCTTGAATTTGTGGTTGTTTGGTTGACTAGAATTATGAATATTGAGATACCTAAAGATGACTTAAGGCATTGTTTGATATAGACCCGCATCCAAAAAGCTAACCCTATTATATATCCTTAGTATTTATTTTGAGCTATCTTCTTGATGAACCTTTACACAAAACCCGAGCCAAAATATCAATTTGCACTTACCATTTTTCTTTGGTCCTAAACTGCAAGTCTATAGACGTTTGGTCATACGTATTGAGGGTTGAGTACATACATTAAGGTAGATTTCATAAAAATAAGAGTGAAATAGGATGGATCAATATGATATAGTGATTATAGGTTAGTCAATATGTGCAATAAAAGAAAATTTTAAGAAGAAAATCAAAACAAGTTGAAAATTTACTTGAAGAGTAAAAGCATTTTTGAGTGAAATGTGTTAGGAAAAGAAAATGTGACAAAGTCACAAAAGTAGAAAAGCTCATTCATTAGTGCACAAAAAATCGTGAGCTAACCGTAATTGTTATATTATGCTGTGACTTTCTATGTGCAGAAATAAGGAAGGTGAAAGAAGCAGAAATAAGGCGGTAAACGAGAAAGGGTTACTAAGGGAGAGAATAGGGAACAATATGATGTGCCAAACTATTTTCATGCTTGAAATTATTTGATGCTTACCATTCTTGAAATCCATACTTTTCCTAAGCCTCAGAATGTTACAGACCGAAAAGCCCTATCTAATCTAGGAAGATTTATTCATAATTTGAAATCATATTGAATAATTACATTTATGATTGTTTGTATTCTGCTATGATAATCAAATTACTTGTATAATTTATTGATGGATTCCAACATTTAAGACTCTTCATGCTTGTATGTTTTGTAATATATTGAACTTAGGTACTTGATATCAAAAGTAGTAAGTCAGTTATATCTCATGCCAAGGTTATGTGTGAATATGTAATGCCAATTCATATGCTTCGAAGTTAACAATTGTACCATACTTGCTCAAGGGTCATTTTTTCATTTATTGCTTTTATTTGTATTGTTTGAGAATAAGCAATGACTTAAGTGTGAGGGAGTTTGATATGTCGTAATTCAGTGTAGCAGATTAAACTAGTTTTCACACTTTAAGAGCTTGAACATAAGCATTTTAGTTAGGTTTTAATTACATTTTTGTAAGTTTAGTTAAGTTTAATAAAAAGTGTAATTTGATTCTTTTATTAACCTTAGGGGCTTAATAAGACCTAACGGTGAGTTGATATACATTATGAGTGTGTAGAAGACCATTAGAAGGTGTACTAACTCGATACAAGTCACTAGATTGCAACATGGAGTATTGGATGTCGCAACATAGAGAGTGAAATAGATGAATCCTAAGACTGCCTTCAATGTCGTGCACATCTTGAGGATGTCAAGACATACTCTTGAAGACACCCTGAAGATGAGCATATTGCCTTCGATGTCGTGACATAGGACTTGGTGTGTTGGGACATCACCTCTGTATGGGAAATAATTATGATCTAGGGGTGTTTTGGTCCACACAATCAAATATCAAACACGAGAACGGTAACTGACCATGTGTTAAGGATGGCGGCCACTCGAAACTCTATAAATAGGCTCATTTAGCACATGTTATGGACACCTTTCACATTATATAATTTTTCTTCTAGATCTAGTATTTAGTTTTTCTATTTTCTTAGGTTTTAAATTTTATTTATGTTCTTGTTATTTACTTTTGGTGGACAAATCAAATTCGAGAAATACTACCAACTTCTGTGAAGATTCTGCACTTAAATCTTAATACAAATCAGGTTTCTTCTAAACTCTATTCTCTTGAATTGTTCTTTATGTTTATTCTATCTATTAAGTTTATATCGTTTATTAGATCCATGAGGAGCTAATCCCCCTGTAGGGGATTAGCGAGTGAAGGTATGAAAAATTAAATATTTTGTAGGGATTTCTTAACGAATCTGTTGTTCAGGAATTAACCCAAATTTGTTATGGCCTCTCTGTGCACTCCTTCACCCTAAACCGGTCTAGACAATGAGGTCGGAAGATAAGTAGTTCTTGCCGACTCAATGTTTCAGTGGATAAATCAAAAGATCCTACTGGGGTACTAAGTAGTTGATTGAACAAGAAAACCTAATACGATAGTTGATTATTTCTATCAAAGCGAGCTAATCACTTATTCCCAAATCTTATACATATTTGATTATTTGATGTCTCTTTTGTTCCTTTTCTTATTATTATTTTAGTATAATTTCTCAAAACCTTTCTTTTAACTTAGATCTATTTATGTTTAGATTAGAATTAATTTAGTGCTCGCCTCCCTTGGGTACGATCCTCAGAGTGCTTACTTACTTCATTGTAACTATATAACAAACTGACCCATATACTTGCAAATAGCACTTTTCACATCTTTTGTGTAGGATTTCTACTCTAGATGTTGATACGCCTGGAGGCGGCCAATGACGTATTCACTATGTGTTAGATAAGGTATCTTTCAACAAAAAATGTGCATATGGTGTGCATCATCCATCCAACAACCTTCTCTATTTCTCAAGGACATTACATAACCCTTGAGCTCAATCCTAATTTGTAATCAACAAGGTATCAGTGAATATATTAAAATGTTTGATGTCAAATTAAAGATACTTGGCACAAGCTGAACCATAGCTTTAAACATATTTTATTAAACCCTAAATAATTTTGTCAATGATGTGCATTTCCTCCAACTTGTAGACATAACACACACTTTGACATTAAAGACACTCAGGTTGTCAGTTTCATGTTGAAATAAAATATGCACATGAAAATTAGGCATCCTCTCATCTGGATGTAGTTCCAACGTACTATATATCATTAACTTTAACAATACCAAAACCTTGACCTGGACTTTGAATTGAATAAAAAATGGTACATATTGCACATACTATCCATTGAAAAATTGTTCTCCAATTTGTTTTGATATCAAGTATTTAAGCTAACTTCCTTACTAATTTTATATCATTGAACAAAGGAATCTATCAAGATGACAAATATCTCATTCGTAACACAACATGGTAACTATATAGAATAAAAATAACTTATTTTTAAAAACCATATAAAAACCCATCTCCCAAAACTAAGAAATGGTTTTGAGTGGAGAAATGGTTACCAATTTTTTATTTGTGTATTTTTAGGGTTTGTTTTTATATTTTAACCCCGAACCCAAAACCTTAAGTCTTAAAATATTGATGATTAAATTTAAGGTATAAGGACTAAAGAAATGGGTTACCATTTTAAGTTTAGATATGGGTGTTAAGTAAGGGATAGGAAGAATTCTAATATTTATAGAGTTCTCAAACCATAAACTCAAAAACCATGAGTCACAATGTTATCAAAAGGAGTTTGAGACCTATGGTTGTCGAGTTACTTAAACATATGAAATTTAACTGAACTTGACACTTGTAGGTGTTGAGTCTTTTGCATTATCATTTCACTAGCCATAATTAAACACTTCTCACAGTTAGGAATTTTATACAATATTAGATACCTCGACACCCACATGTGTTGAGTTCAATACAGTATTACCTAAAACACCAAAAAAGAAACCCTAATTTGAAACCCTAACCCAAAATTCATCTACTAAACTCAACACCCATAAATGATGAGTTTATTCTACTTTTTCATAGATTCATTTGGTAAAAATACTAAAAATTCACCCATGAGTGCCAAGTTCAATGTTACGTACCTTGGCCACCATGGCTACCAATTTTCTCAAAATTTTGGACAATAAATATGAGTTTAGGGTTCTAGAAAATTTTTATTATTTAGGGTTTAAGGAAATTGGTTAAAGTGACTCAATGCTTTTAGAGAATCTTGGAGTGAAGAATTTTCAAACATTAGAAAATTTGTTACAATTATGCCTTTATTCAATACAAGTACTATTACTTAACATTAGAAACAGGTTTAGGTTTTTCTAGGTGTATCACCTATTTTTAATTTAGGGTGTTGATAGAATGGATCCACCTCAACTACCACAAATGCTTTTCCCAAGTGTAACACCTATCTCTGGTTTCGGGTGTGTTGCTTTGATAATTTGGTGCTTTTCATAAGAAGAATAAATTGAGGAGTCAAAAGTTAGGTATTAGAGAAATGGTTTAAGATATAAAGGTGACCTACATTATTTTAGGGAAATGGATCCAACATAATGCTTACATTTTTTTCTTTAACCAATCGACAATGCCTATCATCTCTGTCAATTTTGACACTTTAGTTTTATAATTTTTTAGAATAGTTAAGGGAATGGGTTATTTTTATTCTTTTTCATTGTGTAATTTAATTTTATAAACTAATTAGTTTTCTTAAGATGTGATGTAATGAAAAATTTAGTACTATAAATAAAAGCATTGATTATTTATTTCCTTTTTAAAATATGATTTAAACCATAAAACTTTGTTACACTATTTTTCATTAGGAACCTTCACCCATTTACCAAATGAACCAATTGGTACATTTAAGAAATTAAAAGACAACTCAGGATCAAATGTATCAAAATGAGTTTGATAATTCATACACGAACAAATTCCATGAATACTTTTCATAGATTCCTTCAATCAAGAATATTTAAAAAGTTTATTAAATTTAGACCCATTGGTGTCGAGTTCAATGTAGTTTCATGTCAATAATTTAATCAAACTTTTCAAAGTTAGGGTAGTATAAACTCGATGTTTATTGAACTCAACAGCCATAAGTGTTGTATTCAAGAAAAAAACCTAAAACCCAAATTTAAACCATAACCATAATTTTCACAGAACTTGACACCTATGGGTGTTGAAATTGATCTTCTCTATCAATGATTCTTAATAAGGACATTTTTTTATAAAACATTGCATTACACTAACCTCAACATGCATGGGTGTTGAATTCAATCTTCTCTATCAGAGATTCTTAAAGGGGACATTTTTCCATAAGACATTGCTCCATGGGTGTCAAGGATAGTCTATTATATATCAAATCTCACGGTTGGCAAGATTAGCAATGTCTTTGCCTTATAAATATCCCTAAAACCTGACACTCTAGCTACATACCCTTCTGAAATTCTACTGTTATGGTGTTAATTTAATGAAATAGGTTGAAGCATCAACCACTTTAGAAGCCTAAATAAGGGTCCAGGTTTAGATTGCTTTAGCAAATTAGGGAAATAGATTAGGTTTTTTTTTTCATCACTTAGTGTTATGTTATTAACTAATCAGTTGTCTTAATGTGTAAAGTGATGTAAATTAAGAAAAATCCTTGAATTTGATGTATTATATAAATGGTATATTAATAAATCTCTAATGTATAATCTACCTAAATACCAAATCATAAACCAAATAAATGAAATTGAATTACTTCAACTTCTTGTGTCTTTTCTCAAACAAAAAATGTTTAGGCTTTTAACTAAAATATGTAATTTAAATTCCATCACATATACCCTAATATCTAAAATTCATAAAGAAATAAATAAAATTAGAAAACCCTAAAATATGTACATACAATTATCTACTTGAAGTAATAAAATATAAAAATAGAAAGAATTTGTAGTTTAATGGGTGCATTGGATCTTCATCCATGATAGGTAGGAGAGCCAAGGCATCTTTAGTAGTAATGTATTTCCCTCGTCCTCCACCTTTCCCTCAAGCTCAGCCTCGACCATGTTGCTTGAGTTCAACAGCGTTACCTACACTTTGGTCTTTTCCATAAGATTATAGATTTCTCACTCCTCTAGCCTATTTCAAGAATTTTTTCTTATGTTTTTATGTTCCTCCTCCAATGACCCAAAATTGGGCATTTAATCCGATGTATAGAAGCATGTGTTAAGTGATACATATATGTTTTACCATTGAACCAAAATCATTCTACATAAATACCAAATGGAGCAAAATTACCGCCTAGAGCAATGCAACATGTGAAATATGTTAAAGGCAATTGGCCCAATGGGTAATGTGTTGGACATGTTTAATAGCCCAATTGTGCTCCGACCCCAAACACAAATCCATATCATCATATTCGTCCATGTTCTCTTGATTTGTGAAAAAATTTTGGACTATCTCAAACTACCTAAAACCTTATCAGGCTTATACCACTTAATGCAAGAGAAGCATATAAGGGCACACACATTGAAAACATGGTTGTGTGCATGTACAGGTGATGATAGTATGACATTAATTTTTACTACTCGGCATGACATCACCACAAATTCAAAAAGTAATAAAAGAAATGCATTTAAATGCAAGGATAAGGTGATATTAATTATATTAAATAAATATTATTATAAACCACAAATTACCAATTATTTTATTCAACATCAATAGATATGCTCGTATCACTACGATATTAACCTTTTAGTAAGTTGTATGGTCACAATACTTCGAACACTTATTAAAATATCAAATGCTAGCACTTATATAAAAGATTCAAAATATATAACATGTTATAACATATGCTTCTAATTTTACCTTCTAGCAAGAGGAAAAATAAGATTCTTTAAAGGTACAGGCATAATCCATGGAGTTGACACCATCCCCGTGCTTGTAAAATCACAAGGCAATCATTTATTTCCTTGTCCCCCACTCTACACACCATACATAACATCCTATATAGGTAGCCCAAAACAGTAGACCCTAACTATATTTTCTGACTATTTTGGAATTAGATAACAATAGGAGATACATTGAATGAACTAAATTGTCAAACTTTTTTGGCATCATGACAACTTCAATTAATTGAAAAATCTAAGCTCTAATATAATGTTGAATACCTTTAGGTATTGGATTCTCTAAGAGATGCTCAAAATAGCTCTTCAACCATGTTAACTTAATCTAAAGCCCACTAAAATCAAACTTATTATCAAGGGTTGTTTAGAGCACTCTAATGAAGACCTCAGCCTGATTTAATTAAAAAAATCCCATTACTAGATGCCCACCCACTAGAATGCTTGACAATTATGCTACATCTACCAATGTTATTGTTGCTTCGCTACATAGGAGATGAAACATATCAATCTTAGGTCTCCATCATTCAATTAGAGTGAAGATGAACGTTGACACGAAAGTAAAATTTTCAATTTGGTTAGCATGATAGAAATCGATATCTCTTAAGTGACTAGTAATTTTTAGCTAGGCGTATCTATTTCAAATTACAGCGACATCAAGACATTAGAGAATACATCATCATTCTCAACAGCATGCCCTTCTTCAAATCTTAATAAGAGGCTTTCATTAGTATGGTTCAAAGTTTAGATTTACAACTCTTAGGTATTTAGGATATGAAAGAATGTAAAGAGCGAATGTTTTGAGCCTCTTTTTTTTTGTTTTTTCAGAAAAACTACAAAGGGGAAAGAGTTGTTTATAGGTTTTATGGTTAAGGTTCCATTAGGGTTTTTAATAGGACTTCAGCATTCATGGGTGATGAGGTCAATTTAGATTCTCATTTTCTACTTCAAAAACAACTTAAATATTATCGATGGTCATTTCAAAATACATAAATGTTTATAATTAAAATTCTAAGAATTTTACAAAGAATTTGACACCCATGGGTGCAAATATTTTAGTAATCATTCCATAATGGCTTATTATATAAAAAAAATCTTGTAAAATAGTTCAAAAATCATTTGAGCCCTCGATATAAAATAGCACTCAATTGAACCCTCAATAAAATTTAAGCAATTAATTAAGCCCTTAAATCCAACTTACCATATAAGCCCTTTGACATTGTTAAATTTGGCACATGGCATCCCAAGGTTGTGCCTCGTGAAAAAATCTGGTAATTTCTCTTCATTTTTTAAGAAAAAGATCATAAAAAAATCTCAAAAATTTTAAAAATTTAAAGTTTTAAAAAATAAGAATTGTTAAAAATTATAAAACTGAAAAATATTAAAATATTAAAAATAATAAAAAATCATTTAAAAATAAAAATATATAATTTTAAAATTATAAAATGTTTAGAATTTTCAAAAATTATAAAAATTATAAAAAAAATGGCAAAAAGCATAAAAAATGGCCTATATTTTTCTCTTTTCCCTTTTTTTTCACTATCTTTCCCTTTTTTCTTCTTTCTTTTCTTTCCATTTTCTCGTTTTTCCTTTCTTTCTTTTCTCCCTTCATTTATTTTCTTCCTTTTTTCTTTCCTTTTCCTTTGACCCTAAGCATCTCTCACCCTTAGTGTTGCTACTGCCAATAGCCTCCCTGCTAGTCAAAGTTGCCACCTGATATCCAAATTCACCACTAGTAATCTCTACTCTCACTTGTGACATCTTGAAATAGGGCCTAGTCGAAACAGTAGTTTTAAGACCATGAATTTGAGATAAAAATAATTATTTTATGACTATTATGAGGTTTATGATGTGTATGCATGCTTATGTGAAAGTTTCATGAAGAAATTCTATGCATAAAATGTCTAATTGCACTTTAGGGACCAAATTGAATAAGATGCAAAACTTGTGTTCTAGAAGCTTTTAGCATGAAATTGCTTTATATTATAAATTAGAAGGCCCTAATTAGCAATTTGACCAATTTTTAAAAGTTTGGACAAAAATGGACATGTATGGGGAAATTTTGAAAGAAATGCCTTAAGAGTATTTTGGTCATTTGGTATGTAACACCCCTATAACCCGTATCCGTCGCCGGAGTGGGTTATGAAGAGTTACTAATCCAAAACTCAACATTTGTACATTCACATTTACATAAGTTCATTAGAAATTATATGCATAGCCAAACACAATCAAAGATCGAAATTCAAACTTATACCGACATTCAAAAGTTGCCATATTCACATAGCTTATATACAAAGACATCTCAAAATATCATTCACTTAAGTCTATTCTATACATGCCATACTAGCTCCAAAATATAGTAGTACCAAAATGATAGATAGTGTGACGAGTTGCTAACGATCCCTCCCCGAGCAGGTGCCTGAAGTCAACAATCTATAAAACAGAGAAATGTAACAAACGGAGTAAGCTTTCATAAGCTTAGTAAGTTTTAAGCAATGCAAACAAATAAACTCAATTATACATCAATTATTCAATTTCTCAAGAGGCCATTTTCTAAATATATTTCCATTTGGCCGAATATACACAAGCACATAATGCACATTTAGCATTCTTATTTCACTTAATATGAATTCATATAGCATAAATAAATCAAATACTTTCGCATACTTTCACACCTTGACCGAATGTATCATGATCATAGATATAGATATAACATTTATTCACATATGTATCACATTATACACTTATGATTCAATTCAAATCATACTCACATATAAGTACACAATACGTACCTAGCCAACTTAACATATTGAATGTATTCATTTGTCATTCTAACACGAGGTATCTTAGTCTTAGACTTTTATCAAATCACCGGCATTCAGCCTGCTAGGTTTTAAACCCGAATTCATTCACCGGCATTATAGCCTGCTAGGCTCGAATTCCCGAATAGTATCTCACCGGCATTATAGCCTGCTAGGCCTTCGGCCCAAATAGTATCTCACCGGCATTATAGCCTGCTAGGCTCAAAGGCCCGAACAATACTGTACGGTATTCAAATCAACAAGTTTCATATAACACAATCACACCAAACTAGGTACAAGCATCATTTGAATATATCATCCTACATTTTTATTCACTTGTATTTCATTTCATCACTCACATTTATCATTTGATAGATTACACATAATATCTTACTCATATTCATCTAACACTATCATTTGATCATAAAAGCATATCACATTTTACTTCCATTACAATTGCCATTCGGCCATATACATATATGACAAGTAATACTTAATTCTCATAATCTGTCATGTCATTATCGAATATTATTTATATTTAACTACTTAAAACTTACCTCGAATATTTTCGAACAGTCATGAATCGGCTATTCAACTACTTTCTCTTTTCCCCTGTCCAACCTTGGTTCTCTATGCTCTTGAGCTAATTCAAACAAAATTTAACTTATTAAAGTCCCATCATGTTAGCTTATGGCCGAATATGACAAGAAATTTAATAGGTCATATAGCTACTTTTAGCTCAAATACAAAATGGTCATACACATTTTTAATCACATTAAGCAATTTAATACAACTAATTTAACATTTCCTCATGTACACCTTTATGACCGAATACATATATCAAATAAGTAACTTGCCCTAACACATAACTCACATAGCCAAAGTACATATAACCCTAATGACCGAGCCTGTACATTACCAAAATTCGTATGACTTAACCTATAACCTTCATAGCCAAATATTTATTGTATACTTAGTTCACATACACAAACACAAAACTCATATAGCTTATCATATTTTCATATACATATCTTTACCATATAGCCGAATATATATATAGCTCATCAAATAGGTATTTATTTACGTTTCCCTTTTAACACATATTGATCAACTAGTCCATGCATTAGCCTTTGGCACATCCGGTCATTAAAGCAATAACCTATTTAACATTCAAGCATTTTATACCAAAATTTCTCCCAAGGCCGAATTCATCTACAACCTTTAATACTTATACAAAGTTTATATTTTAAATAATTTATACACACACCATTAACCTAGTATCAATTAACTAAGTACTTTAACAATTTTCTTTAACTATGAAACTCATTCGGCAATGATAAGGACAAATTTAACAAGCTTTAAATTCAACTTATAATTGTGCATATCTCATCAAAGCATCCACACCAATTTATTATCTAATCATCTATAGCCGAATACACATATTTCTTTCATTCATTCTTAACAAAATTTTATCAAGCTTAAATCTCCATTCCATCATTTTAAAACACAAACATTACTCAAATGTTGTAACACCCCGAACCCGAGACCGACACCGGAGTCGGACACGAGATGTTAACAAACTTTGAAAATTTTTCCAGACACTGCCCAGTCTGAGTACTAGTCGCTTCAAAAATCTTATCTTGAGTTTCACAACTCGAAAATCAGTTTTGTGATTTTTCCCTGGAACTAGACTCATGTCCCCACCTATGTATTTTTTTCTAGAATTTTTGGTCGGGCCAATTAGTACAGTTTATTAGTCAAAGTCTCCCATGTTACAGGGGTCGACTACACTGACCTTTTCCCATTACGACTGGGATATCTCTCTGCACAGAGCTTCAATACTGATGCCGTTTGTTTCTATGGAAACTAGACTCAGAGAGGAATCCATACATATATGGTATGACCCCTAATTATCTCTGGTCAATTTATAGTGAATTTCCAAATGCGGAACAGGGAATCCAGAAACTGTTCTGGCCCTGTTCCACAAGAACCCGAATATCTCTTACTGTACTGTTCCTATGATTGTTTCGTTACTTCCATAAGAAAGTAGATTCATCAAGGTTCGATTACATAATTTATTCACTATTTAATTCCAATCATACTATTTTTAGTGATTTTCCAAATCTACATCACTGCTGCTGCCAACATCTGCCTTTAAGGTAGACTTTACCTATTTAATAGTTTCCATGGTTCAACTAGCCCCTTTAGCATGAATAGCGCAAATTATGATAGTGATTAACCATTCCATACCAAATGATTATAACATTATGCTCAAACATATGTAAGCCATTTTCGCATGGCTATATACATTAACCAAAATATTCCTCCGCCACTAGTCTATTTTATACGTGCCATAAGACAATCCAAAACATTGCAGTACCGAACCGTGGATAGTGATAGTGTGACTAGTTGCTGACGATCCCCGAGCCTGTAGCTTCGCAATGAGATCTATAAAACAGAGGAGACAGAGTAAACGGAGTAAGCATTACAATGCTTAGTAAGTTTTAAGCAGTGGCAATAGATAACAATCAAATTATAACATAGTTGTTCGTATTTTTATTTCACTCTTCCTTCGGGCATACCATCCCTTTTCCGAATACGCACGTCTCATCATATACAATAGGCAGATAAACTTTCACGTAAAAGTGAGCTCATGTGACATAGATATATCGTATGATTTCCCATCACCTCTCACACTGATCCGATATCACATAATCATAAGAGTAGTCTCATAGATTGCTCTCACATGCATCACATAACTACCTTATGATTTAGTGCAATCAAGCTCACATATAGACTTGGAGTACATACCTGTTTAACCTTTCGCATTGAATATATTTATAAGCAACTCTTATTACGAAGTCTTACCCGGACATAATCTCCACACGAAGTTATCGAGTCTTACCCGGACAAAATTCCCACACGCAGTCATCGGGTCTTTAGAGTCCGGATATAGTACGAGCACGAAGCTTACGGACATTAATCAGTGATAATATTCTCGCATAAAGCCTGCGGGGTTTTAACCCGGATATAGTACTGACACAAATGCCCTTCGGGACTTATCACATTTATACACTTTCACATTCATCACATCGGCCATTAGGCCCTATCTCACATACACATGCTCACATTCATCACATTGGCCACTCGGCCTTATCACACATACACCTGTTCACTTTCATCACATTGGCCATTCGGCCTTATCACACATACACATGTTCACATTCATCACATTGGCCATTCGGCCTTATCTCATATATGCATGTTCACATTCATCACATTGGCCATTCGGCCCTATTCACACATATACACTTTCACATTTATTCAATTAGACTTCACATACCACATATACCATCATGTACAGACTTGGGCTTGACCGAATCTACATCCATCACTTTCCAATGAATAATTCAATTTTACGCCATACTATCATTTCATATTCGAATTATCATAAGCTTACAATATCACGATTTAGAATTCAAGTATGGGTTTAATCAATAGCTTATGAGTAACTAAAACAAGTTTTATCCATGTTTACAACAACATCACATATTCACTACGAGCTGTTTTCCTGAGCAATGGTCACTAAATTGTTTATAAATGGAGCTACAAAACTCCAAATCACTTGCCGTTAATTTTTCCTGAATATAGACTCGTATATCTTCCATCCATGAAATTTCCAGAATTTTAGGTTGGGCCAATCAACACCAGATTTTTCTTAAGTTTTCCCCTGATTCACTGTTTGACTAATCTGACCACTCTTCACTACGAATCAAATTTCTCATTATCAGAAATTACTTTGTTTACACGGTTTCTTTTATAAGAAACTAGACTCATTAAGCTTTAATTTCATGTCTCATTCAGCCTCTAATTCAAATCCATGAATTTATGGTGATTTTCTGAATTCATGTTACTGCTGCTGTCCTGAGCAGGTTTATCACAATTTTACTCTTCTGACATATCCTTTCAGCACTTCATAATATCATATCCATTTGGCAACATATCATATCAATAACTTACCTATACTTCATAATAACCATTAGGCTATATGCATAAAGATTTACAATAGAGTTATGATTCTTTTAATATGTGCTTAACATATCATACTCAATCACATTATAGGCATTAATACTTAAAACTTACCTCGATTGCTAATGTACGTCAATTCCGACTATTCGACCAATTTCCCTTTTTCCACGATCCGACTTTGTTTCCTTGAGTTCTTGAGCTAATGAACCAATTTAAACTTATCACATCACTATTGTGTAAAACCACATTCGATTATATTATAATTCGGTTAGCAAGAAATACACTTATTCCTTATAACATTTAGCTTCAAGATCACCACCTCAATCATCTCAAGTACCAAACATGCATTAATACTCTCTTTAGTACAATATAAAATAATCGTACACATCTTTAATCACCTTAAACAAATTACTAAGTATTATAGAAAATCAAAGCATACTCATCGTTAGTCTTATTCGGCCATCTCAATACGTTCTAAGTGACCATATGTATATACGTCTATACTAAAGTGCTTTACATTAATAACACCATATCAACAATGTATAATGCCGACCCCTTTAAACCAATTATCCATACAAATATTATTTGTACACATTTCCTTACCTAAATTTCACATTCGGCAACCACTTAATCAACTTAACAAATTTTCTATACTTCAAAACCACAAGTAAGTATCATAATTTGTATCATTACATCGATTAAACTAAATCATGCATTAGCTTTTAGCACATTCGGCCATTAAAGAGACAACCCAATTAACATTCAAACCTTTATAAGCTTAGATTTCCCAAGACTGAATATCACATAAAAACCTTTAATACACATGCAAAGTTTACACTTTAACTAATTATGCATATACTAATAAACCGAATATTATTAAACAACCATTTGAATAATTCTTTATCACATGTTCACAATCGGCATAACCATGTTACAAATTCAATACATAAAAATCTTCTTATCCAAGGCTATATTTGACCTATATGTATTTTCTTTACAACCATTCATCAACAATTAAGCACATGTTTAATGGCCGAATGCACATACCTCTTACTCATCCTTAACAGATTTTTTTTTATTATCAAGCTTCCATTTCCACTTAACTACGAACCATTTAAAACAATCAATATTTTACACATTGTCGAATGCATATATATATTTTCATCCAAACTCATAATTTCACAAGCTTAGCCTCATTTAATGACTACTTGTTCATCAAGACATTAAACACATCATGCATAACATACAAAGCATCCTTAGCAAAAAAAAAAATACTATCACAAAACTTCCTTGGCCGAATGTCATCTTTTTCCATTAACTAGATTTTGCCATGGGCTTGCTTCAATACTTGAGACCACTCAAATAATATTCAAACTTAATCCTTCATTTGATTTCTCATTTTAGCACATATTTGGCTAATATATGCTATCAATTTAATTACAATTATAAATTTTCAACTCAAACTCATTCTTTACCTCGTCTTTCACCTTAATTCAAATTCGGCAAGTATATAAACATATATTAGCAATTTAATTATAGCATTCCACAATTAAGCACAAGTTTCATACTTCACTTTAATAACCGAATGATATTCTACTCAAACTTGCCCCTCATAGCAAATTTAATTAGTCTATCCACATCCATAAACACTTATCATCAAAACATCCACAATCTAATCCTTGAAGCCATGACCAAATGCTTTATGAAATAAATTCACAAAAATTAACATATGGGTCATGTTGTGAGCTTCAAAACTAACAACATTTCGCAAAAAAATTAAAATAAAATACATGAAATCTCACCTTAATTCCCAACACCAAATGACCGAGTGCCTTTGGTGTTCTTTCCTTTATACCCTAGCCGAATGCTCCAATCATCCATCAAAATTACAAATTTTAGCATGGGCTAAGTAAGAGTCATGATTATTTACCTAAATCAAGATCAAATTTCACAATTTGACATAATATACTAACCTTTTTAATGACTCAAGTGACCAAAAATTCTTCCCCTCCTTTGTTTCTTCTATTCGGCCATGTTGAACAACAAAGAAAGGATTTTGTTTTTCCTCCCCTTTCACAAGTCACGGCAATGGGGAGTAAGGGGGAGACAACTTTGGTTTCTCCTCCCACTCACCTCATGTTTTATCATTCTTAATTCATTCTTTTATTTTCTAAACTCATAGTGCTAATAAAAGAATTCATATTATCCTCAATGACCCATCCATGGCCGGCCACTACTCATTCATAAGGGATATTTGACATGCAAACCCTTTATTCATATGACATGCACTAATTGAGCCTTATAGATTAACTATCACATTTTAAAAGTGTCACACATAAGTCCCATCGACTAAATTCACATGCAATTTACTAAATCAAAGCTTAAAACTTTCACACATTCATATTCACATATAATAGTCATAAAATATGACGGCTAATTATTTTTATGACTTGATTTTGTGGTCCCGAAACCACTTTTCGACTAGGGTCAAAGTAGGGGTGTCACAACTCTCCCCCCTTAAGAAATTTTCGTCCCCGAAAATTTCTACCGATGCATAGTTTAGGATAACGTCTTCTTCTTGAATTATATCCACAAAGACATTAGCTCATTGATAGCAATTGTAATTCATTATTGATTTCACATCGGTCTATAAAGTCACTTTCTTATCTTAAAACAAATACATAAACATTTCTACAAGTATGCACAAATATCTCATTTTCTTGATTTCATAAGCAATAATCACTTAATTTAATTCATATATGCATTTCAAACACACATTAAGCACCTATTAACATGTATAATTCACATCATCAACCCACATATTTGTAACCCACAATTTCATCCATGTATAAGCTGTAACCCAACCGAAAGTACACATATACTCAATATTCGACTTAACTCATTTCCAAAAGAAAAGTCAACTTCCACGTACCTGAACATTTAGTTCATTTAGCACATTCAATCATAGTTAACGTTACCCGTATACAGTCAAATAGGCATAAAGCCTAATAAAATACACTGGCATGTGATTTATTCTAGCGTATAACTCGTGTATCCAAAATTATCAACATTCATCAAAAATTCTTTCAAACTTTCGAATGTCGAAACTTAACCAAAATAATTTCTTGAACAAGATTAACAAAATAGTGTCCATTCAGCAATAGCACATATAGCTCTTACAATGCCATATCCTAGATATGGTCTTACATATTCTCACATATCGAGCCGATGCCATGTCCCAGACATGGTCTTACACACTATCTAAAATCAATGCCTTCGTCCCAAACGAGGTCTTACTTGAATTCCACTTCACACACTTAGTGCCCACTGACCGATCTCGCACTCATAGTGCTCGGTTAAAGAAATTCGCACACACACAGTGCCTCTAATTATTCACATACATAGCGCTCTTATTCATTCGTTAATACACATTGATATGACTTAACCAAGTCTATAAACATCATGTATGTACACTTTTAAACATATCGTCTCGTTTAAATTTGAATTTGTATAGTAGTGAGCACTTAAACTTTGCTCAAATTACCGGCACGAAGGCCCGAATACACGTCACCAGCATGATTGCTCTTCGGGATTTAGCACGGATATATCACTAGCACGAATGCTCTTCAGAACTTAGCCCGGATACATCACTAGCACGAATGCTCTTCGGGACTTAGCCCGGATATATCACTAGCACGAATGCTCTTCGGGACTTAGCCCGGATATATCACTAGCACGAATGCTCTTCGGGACTTAGCCCGGATATATCACTAGCACGAATGCTCTTCGGGACTTAGCCCGGATACATCACTAGCACGAATGCTCTTCGGGACTTAGCCCGGATATATCAACTTGCACAAATGCCTTCGGATCTTAGTCCGGATATGGTCACTTAGCACAAAGCCTTCGGGACTTAGCCCGGACATCATTCGAATAACCATGCACATTTAACAATAAATCATGACACATTAGTATTTCATTTACATTACTTGAATACAAACACAACATGCTTATCGACCATTTAACTTCCAGTTCTATAGCCACATACAAAAATCACATTTATAGTCATAACACTCCTTCAAAATTGCATCACTTATAACCTTATAATCCAATCCAAATCGAAATTCAAATACGAGTACATGATACGTACCTGATCAACTTAATAATTAGGCATATCTAAATGAAGTTATATCGCAAATTCTCATAGTCAGAAGCTTGCTACAGCTCGATCGGGATCAAGATTCATTACAATACAGCAAACACATTTTTAATAGCCAAAAATCATCACACTATCATTTTATCACTTTATGGCATGTATAAATAGACTCACGCGTGCTACGTTAGTCCTAGAATCGACTAAACCGTAGCTCTGATACCAATAAAATGTAACACCCCGAACCCGAGACCGACACCGGAGTCGGACACGAGATGTTAACAAACTTTGAAAATTTTTCCAGACACTGCCCAGTCTGAGTACTAGTCGCTTCAAAAATCTTATCTTGAGTTTCACAACTCGAAAATCAGTTTTGTGATTTTTCCCTGGAACTAGACTCATGTCCCCACCTATGTATTTTTTTCTAGAATTTTTGGTCGGGCCAATTAGTACAGTTTATTAGTCAAAGTCTCCCATGTTACAGGGGTCGACTACACTGACCTTTTCCCATTACGACTGGGATATCTCTCTGCACAGAGCTTCAATACTGATGCCGTTTGTTTCTATGGAAACTAGACTCAGAGAGGAATCCATACATATATGGTATGACCCCTAATTATCTCTGGTCAATTTATAGTGAATTTCCAAATGCGGAACAGGGAATCCAGAAACTGTTCTGGCCCTGTTCCACAAGAACCCGAATATCTCTTACTGTACTGTTCCTATGATTGTTTCGTTACTTCCATAAGAAAGTAGATTCATCAAGGTTCGATTACATAATTTATTCACTATTTAATTCCAATCATACTATTTTTAGTGATTTTCCAAATCTACATCACTGCTGCTGCCAACATCTGCCTTTAAGGTAGACTTTACCTATTTAATAGTTTCCATGGTTCAACTAGCCCCTTTAGCATGAATAGCGCAAATTATGATAGTGATTAACCATTCCATACCAAATGATTATAACATTATGCTCAAACATATGTAAGCCATTTTCGCATGGCTATATACATTAACCAAAATATTCCTCCGCCACTAGTCTATTTTATACGTGCCATAAGACAATCCAAAACATTGCAGTACCGAACCGTGGATAGTGATAGTGTGACTAGTTGCTGACGATCCCCGAGCCTGTAGCTTCGCAATGAGATCTATAAAACAGAGGAGACAGAGTAAACGGAGTAAGCATTACAATGCTTAGTAAGTTTTAAGCAGTGGCAATAGATAACAATCAAATTATAACATAGTTGTTCGTATTTTTATTTCACTCTTCCTTCGGGCATACCATCCCTTTTCCGAATACGCACGTCTCATCATATACAATAGGCAGATAAACTTTCACGTAAAAGTGAGCTCATGTGACATAGATATATCGTATGATTTCCCATCACCTCTCACACTGATCCGATATCACATAATCATAAGAGTAGTCTCATAGATTGCTCTCACATGCATCACATAACTACCTTATGATTTAGTGCAATCAAGCTCACATATAGACTTGGAGTACATACCTGTTTAACCTTTCGCATTGAATATATTTATAAGCAACTCTTATTACGAAGTCTTACCCGGACATAATCTCCACACGAAGTTATCGAGTCTTACCCGGACAAAATTCCCACACGCAGTCATCGGGTCTTTAGAGTCCGGATATAGTACGAGCACGAAGCTTACGGACATTAATCAGTGATAATATTCTCGCATAAAGCCTGCGGGGTTTTAACCCGGATATAGTACTGACACAAATGCCCTTCGGGACTTATCACATTTATACACTTTCACATTCATCACATCGGCCATTAGGCCCTATCTCACATACACATGCTCACATTCATCACATTGGCCACTCGGCCTTATCACACATACACCTGTTCACTTTCATCACATTGGCCATTCGGCCTTATCACACATACACATGTTCACATTCATCACATTGGCCATTCGGCCTTATCTCATATATGCATGTTCACATTCATCACATTGGCCATTCGGCCCTATTCACACATATACACTTTCACATTTATTCAATTAGACTTCACATACCACATATACCATCATGTACAGACTTGGGCTTGACCGAATCTACATCCATCACTTTCCAATGAATAATTCAATTTTACGCCATACTATCATTTCATATTCGAATTATCATAAGCTTACAATATCACGATTTAGAATTCAAGTATGGGTTTAATCAATAGCTTATGAGTAACTAAAACAAGTTTTATCCATGTTTACAACAACATCACATATTCACTACGAGCTGTTTTCCTGAGCAATGGTCACTAAATTGTTTATAAATGGAGCTACAAAACTCCAAATCACTTGCCGTTAATTTTTCCTGAATATAGACTCGTATATCTTCCATCCATGAAATTTCCAGAATTTTAGGTTGGGCCAATCAACACCAGATTTTTCTTAAGTTTTCCCCTGATTCACTGTTTGACTAATCTGACCACTCTTCACTACGAATCAAATTTCTCATTATCAGAAATTACTTTGTTTACACGGTTTCTTTTATAAGAAACTAGACTCATTAAGCTTTAATTTCATGTCTCATTCAGCCTCTAATTCAAATCCATGAATTTATGGTGATTTTCTGAATTCATGTTACTGCTGCTGTCCTGAGCAGGTTTATCACAATTTTACTCTTCTGACATATCCTTTCAGCACTTCATAATATCATATCCATTTGGCAACATATCATATCAATAACTTACCTATACTTCATAATAACCATTAGGCTATATGCATAAAGATTTACAATAGAGTTATGATTCTTTTAATATGTGCTTAACATATCATACTCAATCACATTATAGGCATTAATACTTAAAACTTACCTCGATTGCTAATGTACGTCAATTCCGACTATTCGACCAATTTCCCTTTTTCCACGATCCGACTTTGTTTCCTTGAGTTCTTGAGCTAATGAACCAATTTAAACTTATCACATCACTATTGTGTAAAACCACATTCGATTATATTATAATTCGGTTAGCAAGAAATACACTTATTCCTTATAACATTTAGCTTCAAGATCACCACCTCAATCATCTCAAGTACCAAACATGCATTAATACTCTCTTTAGTACAATATAAAATAATCGTACACATCTTTAATCACCTTAAACAAATTACTAAGTATTATAGAAAATCAAAGCATACTCATCGTTAGTCTTATTCGGCCATCTCAATACGTTCTAAGTGACCATATGTATATACGTCTATACTAAAGTGCTTTACATTAATAACACCATATCAACAATGTATAATGCCGACCCCTTTAAACCAATTATCCATACAAATATTATTTGTACACATTTCCTTACCTAAATTTCACATTCGGCAACCACTTAATCAACTTAACAAATTTTCTATACTTCAAAACCACAAGTAAGTATCATAATTTGTATCATTACATCGATTAAACTAAATCATGCATTAGCTTTTAGCACATTCGGCCATTAAAGAGACAACCCAATTAACATTCAAACCTTTATAAGCTTAGATTTCCCAAGACTGAATATCACATAAAAACCTTTAATACACATGCAAAGTTTACACTTTAACTAATTATGCATATACTAATAAACCGAATATTATTAAACAACCATTTGAATAATTCTTTATCACATGTTCACAATCGGCATAACCATGTTACAAATTCAATACATAAAAATCTTCTTATCCAAGGCTATATTTGACCTATATGTATTTTCTTTACAACCATTCATCAACAATTAAGCACATGTTTAATGGCCGAATGCACATACCTCTTACTCATCCTTAAC
Source organism: Gossypium hirsutum (assembly GCF_007990345.1). Lineage (NCBI taxonomy): Eukaryota > Viridiplantae > Streptophyta > Magnoliopsida > Malvales > Malvaceae > Gossypium > Gossypium hirsutum. Next base: position 39,780,380 of record NC_053430.1, on the reverse strand, counting down.
AGATTTTTTTTATTATCAAGCTTCCATTTCCACTTAACTACGAACCATTTAAAACAATCAATATTTTACACATTGTCGAATGCATATATATATTTTCATCCAAACTCATAATTTCACAAGCTTAGCCTCATTTAATGACTACTTGTTCATCAAGACATTAAACACATCATGCATAACATACAAAGCATCCTTAGCAAAAAAAAAAAAATACTATCACAAAACTTCCTTGGCCGAATGTCATCTTTTTCCATTAACTAGATTTTGCCATGGGCTTGCTTCAATACTTGAGACCACTCAAATAATATTCAAACTTAATCCTTCATTTGATTTCTCATTTTAGCACATATTTGGCTAATATATGCTATCAATTTAATTACAATTATAAATTTTCAACTCAAACTCATTCTTTACCTCGTCTTTCACCTTAATTCAAATTCGGCAAGTATATAAACATATATTAGCAATTTAATTATAGCATTCCACAATTAAGCACAAGTTTCATACTTCACTTTAATAACCGAATGATATTCTACTCAAACTTGCCCCTCATAGCAAATTTAATTAGTCTATCCACATCCATAAACACTTATCATCAAAACATCCACAATCTAATCCTTGAAGCCATGACCAAATGCTTTATGAAATAAATTCACAAAAATTAACATATGGGTCATGTTGTGAGCTTCAAAACTAACAACATTTCGCAAAAAAAATTAAAATAAAATACATGAAATCTCACCTTAATTCCCAACACCAAATGACCGAGTGCCTTTGGTGTTCTTTCCTTTATACCCTAGCCGAATGCTCCAATCATCCATCAAAATTACAAATTTTAGCATGGGCTAAGTAAGAGTCATGATTATTTACCTAAATCAAGATCAAATTTCACAATTTGACATAATATACTAACCTTTTTAATGACTCAAGTGACCAAAAATTCTTCCCCTCCTTTGTTTCTTCTATTCGGCCATGTTGAACAACAAAGAAAGGATTTTGTTTTTCCTCCCCTTTCACAAGTCACGGCAATGGGGAGTAAGGGGGAGACAACTTTGGTTTCTCCTCCCACTCACCTCATGTTTTATCATTCTTAATTCATTCTTTTATTTTCTAAACTCATAGTGCTAATAAAAGAATTCATATTATCCTCAATGACCCATCCATGGCCGGCCACTACTCATTCATAAGGGATATTTGACATGCAAACCCTTTATTCATATGACATGCACTAATTGAGCCTTATAGATTAACTATCACATTTTAAAAGTGTCACACATAAGTCCCATCGACTAAATTCACATGCAATTTACTAAATCAAAGCTTAAAACTTTCACACATTCATATTCACATATAATAGTCATAAAATATGACGGCTAATTATTTTTATGACTTGATTTTGTGGTCCCGAAACCACTTTTCGACTAGGGTCAAAGTAGGGGTGTCACAAATGTTATCTAAATTCACATTCGGCAACTACACATACACACAAGCCGATTTTCCCTATCATTTGAACCACCTATATGAACATTTAACTAGCTCAAACTTCACCTAGCTACCATTACTCATAAAAAGAACATGAAACAACAATCATTTCCTTCAATTCAATTCATGACCGAATGCTCACAACACAAAAATTTTCAAAGTTTAAACATAGGTTAACTAAGCAATGCTTTAACCATGCTAATTTCGCAAGAATATCAAGAAAATACATGGAAAATACCTTTGAATCATGTAGTAAATGACCGAATGTTGCTTGAGCTTTTTCCTCTCCTAATTTCGGCTATGAAGAACAAAGATGAACAAGCTTTGTCCTTTTCCTCATTTTGTTATTTTATTTTATAATAATAAAGCCATTAAATTTTATAATGCTAATTTAAAATGCATATATTGTTTATCATCATCATTATGGCTGGCCACTACAAATTAAAGTGGGAAATTTGACATGCAAATCCACCTATTTTACACCATAAATTATTTGGCCACTACAAATTAACCTATCACATTTTCAAAAATTTTCACATAAGTCCTATTTAATAATTTCACATACAAATGACAAAATCAAAGCATGAAATTTTCACACATGCACTTTCACATATAATAAGTACAGAATATAACATTTAATTATTTTTGTGACTCGATTTTGGGGTCCCGAAACCACTTTCCGACTAGGGTCAAATTAGGGCTGTCACATGGTAAATAAAAGAATAAAAAGGGAAAATAAGTCAAATATTTGTGTCCATCTTCCTCCCCCATTGCCAAAAATTTCAAAGAACCATAGCTAGGGTTTTTTCATCTTTTCAAGCTCAATAGTAAGTGTTCCCTAGCCCGTTTTTAATGTTCTTTACATTTTTGAAGTCCTCAGAGCTTGATTTACCTATTCCCACCCTTATTTTGAAGTAAGGTTTATGTTTGACAATTTACCCATGTGTGACATCCATGTATTTTGATGGTTTATGGAGGAATATGAAAGTTTGGTGTGTAATAAACATCTTTCACAAGATGATTTTTCATGAAAACCACTAAAAAGGACTAAATTGAAAAAAGAGTAAAATAAGTGATAAAAATCTAATTTTTATGAAAAATATGGGCTATTTTGAGTACAAGGGAAGTTCAGCTAGGCTTGGGTAGCAAAGAAAATGCATGCATTTCATTTTATGAGCCTAGGGACTAAATTATAAATAATTGAAAAGATAAGGGTAAAAAGGTAATTTTACCAAAGCATGAATTATGGATTGATTTGAACAATGTGATTAATAAAAAATTTAAATTTGGCATTATAGATCAAGAAAAACACGATATGGGTCTTGATCAAGGGAAAAATAAAGTTTTCGACGAATAGGCTCGTTTCTCGTCAATTTGTACCGAGGAAGTACATGTGTAAATAATGTGACGATGTGTTGACATTATGTGATAAATATTTTATCATTGTTATGTATGCAATGCGTAATGATAATTTTGTAAGTATGAATGATATTATGGTCATTGTTCACGACATTACGAGCAAGTATGATGGAGATGTTATGTGCATATGAGAAAGAATCACGTTTGAACATTAGGAATAGTTTAGGATACAAGTGACATGTCAGTAGGAATTAAGAAATCTGAACTCATTGAGTTGGTTTGGGTTCGTGATATATAAGTGGCATCCAAACTCATTGAGTTGGTCTGAGTTCATGATGGATGCGATACATGCAATTGGGTTCCGAGCGCTGGTCTTGTGTGTCCTACGGTGGCTAGATAGTCCTAAGTGCATCGGATACCTGACAGCTTATGTGAGCAGCCTGTGTAGTTACACCTACCGATAACTTATGCTAGTAGGCCCGTGAGTAACTCCATTACGAGCGTTACATGTTATGAGGTAGCCTTGGCTATGTATGTATATGTGGCACTTATGTGCAATTTTCAGCGTATCCAATAGTATTCAGAGTGTTCAACGGGTAGGGGAATGGATGATGTGATGAAAGACCCAAAGAAGGCATGTTAAAGAAGGTATGATTATATGATATACTACAGGTAAGTACAGGTATGTACACTAAACTCATGAGTAATGTTTTGATAAAGGATGATTGTGATGAGAAAGTATATATACGAACACTTGATAAATAAGCCAAAATGCTTGAATGATGGATAATCTTTATGGTTATGTTATTATGCCTTTGTGTGATAATTGCTTACTATCATTGCAAATTATCTGCATATGGACTTGCTAAGCTTTAATGCTTACCCCCTTTCCTTTCATCCTTTGTAGTTCCACCAAGCTAGCTCGGGGATCGGAAGCTGCCGGAGAATTCGATCACACTATCAACAGAATATTGGGTATAGTGAATTTGATAACTTGAGTATGGCATGTATAGGGGATTTTTTTATTTTGTGATATGTGTCATGCAAATTTGGTCAAGTTGTAAAGGCCTCTATTATTGATGATTTATTTTGTAATGGCCATGTGATATGGCTTATATTTGATTGTTGGGCTATAAACCTAATTGCCCATGCATGCATGAGCTATTGTCTTGATGATGTGAAATATAATTTCTTGATGAATGTATGATGAAGTATGGATTAAATGCTAGAAGATAAAGAAAGATTTAATGACTTAAGATGACTATAGTCATGAATGTGTAACTTGAAGTTATGGTAACAAATTTGGTTATGCATATAATTGGTCTGAAATGCTTCCAAATGGTGTAACTAATTGAATGTGCAATAGGAAGACATTATGAAGATGTGAAAATGTCATGATAGTGAATATTTGACTGTCTAAATATGTTAAGGTGCATGTCATGAAACAAGGTTGAGTGTATGGATGATTAAGGGTGACTATTGGCTTGGAAAATAGCCTTTAAATGGTCCACATGGGTAGACACATGAGCATGTGTCTAGGCCGTGTATGACACACGGTCTACCCCACAGGCATGTTGAATGGCCGTGTGTCCCCTGCACCCTAATTTTTCAAGTCAGTATGCTCAGTAGTAAACACACGGATGTGTGTCTTGGCCGTGTGAGAGACACGGCCTACCCATATGGGCGCATACTTTGGCCGTGTGAAGTCTGCACCATTTTATGAAAAATCATTAAATTTTTAATTTACTACACAGTCTGGCCACACGGGCGTGTGATACAACCGTGTGACCCTAAATTGGAGCTGAAGTCATAGTCAGAGAGTTACATGGCCGAAAGACACAGGCATGTCTCTTGTCTCACACGGGCGTGTGGATCTGTATTAAAGAAAGTTTCCCAAAATTTTCCAAAGTTCTTGATTTAGTCCCGAACCTTTTCTGATGGATGTTTTGGGCCTCGTAAGGCCACATAAGGGACGAATTGTGTATGTATGAATGAAATTGTTTTGAAGAAAATTTTATGGCTCGGTTTTGCATGACTGTCTAAGTACAAGTCCGGTAATGCCTCGTACCCTGTTCTGGCATCAGACACGGGAAAGGGGTGTTACATCACTTGTTCAATTTATCTATTTCATTCTCTCTTCTCCTTCTTCTCTATTTTTCTTAAAAACCCTAGGTCATTCTCAACGCCATTTTCTCTTATGCCACCATCGTTCCTTACCAAGGAGGACTATAACCCTATACTTAGCCTGATCGCCAGCCCGAATACAGGATGCCACACCACTGTCTTGTCTCATTTACATTAAAACAGGGAGCTAGATTCAAGTAAATTGATCGTCTTTTGTTAATTGAGTAAGTTTTTAAGTAGTCCAAATGGTTAATTATCATTGTTACACGGAAATAATTCGTTAATTGGTCATACTAGCAGCCAGAATCATGCATAAGGGCTAATCAGCAAAATTCCACGAAAGTGTCCACAGGTATCGATACTGATAACCAGATATTGATATTTCCCTCGAGTGGTATTGATACCACTTGGAAACACGATACCAAATGAACATATTGTTTCTCGATGAGAAACCCAATCATTGGAAAATATCAGTACCACCGAACAAAGTATCAATATTTATCCCCCGAATATCGATACTCGAGCAAAGGTATCGATACCAATTATCCATTCTATTTCCTATACATTTTAATTTACAGAGGTATCGATTTTCAAATCCCAATATTGATACCTCTGCTACTAATGCTAAAAAAACAGCACAAGAATGCAATTAACCCATCGTAAATAGTTCCTAAACAACATGCATCAAATACTAAGTTAAATAATCATTCATACGGCTTAATTAATTGCACAAAACACAAAAACTGGGTCTGAGCAATTGTCATCATGACAACCTCAATGATTAAGTATTTTAACATAAAAATAACATGAAGTTCACGTAAGTCAACTCAAATGTCCAAAGCTCAACAACTCAAAAAGGTTTTACCATATTGCCTATCTCCCCAAAACAAATAAGAATAATAAAACACCTACGAAGAATCACCAAACTTCCTTGGATCACTCCCTTGGAAACCACACCGCCCACACCTTAACGATACTAATCTGCAAATGTTGAAATGAGGGGATGAGCTTTTGCAAGCTCAGTGAATGCTTGTCCACAACATAAACACATCATCATGCAACACAACCAGACATTTATTCAAAAGTAGTACATTCTTATGTCTAGCATCATATAATACTAAATCATGCATAGTCTAAAGGTTATTCTCATAGCACAATACATAACCATTCAAGCATAGAACATCTTCCAAAAAATTATATAGCATAAGATAATATGGCACTTGGATTATGAAACATGTAGTGAGCTCTATTATCACACATCAGATACACGGATCTCCTTACACCACATACACTCGTACAGTCAAACATGTCCCAAAAGTGAAGCATATAGCTAACACTTTCCTTTTTTCCCCTCACATGTCATGTTAAATGGAGCTTAGCTCACATTCCCTTATCCCTCCAAATATGTCCCAGGGCATCAAAGCCCAAAACCACTATACATATAAGTGAGTACTCACAATCCTATAGCATGCCAACTATATCCAATGGTTCCAAAATCTCAAGGCCAAAATGTTCGAAAACAACACATAGTTACTTACCGATTAACCGTGCACTAACACCGCATATTAGCAACTTTAGCAGAACACTGGCATAGTCATATAACATATATAGTACATATTTATTTCGTGTATATAAATGCACTTTACATAATAAGCACCATATCCATGCACATATATAATTCATATTATACAACCACATAACCACAAGACAAGTATAGTTTAAGAAAGCTTACACTCAGAATTTAAAGTAGGGGTTTAGGCTACATCTAAATTCCCAACAACATATGACTCGTGTTTACGAGTAGCAATTCCATACACTCACCACTTTATTCCTTTTCTGAAAACCAAAAGCTCAACTAACTCTTTTCTAGCTTGTAGCAAGCTGTAAAGATTTTAAAGCCTTACACATATAAGTGATACAATAACCATAGTCAAATATCAATAAAATATTCACTCAAACCAACTAAAACACAAGCTTTAAGCTAAATTCTCATGTAACTTAAACTATTAGCATAACAACTTCAAATACTAATATCTCGATCTATATTCAACCTTTTTGCCTAAAATAAAGTTCATTCATCTAATTATTCATCTACGCCTAATTCACAACCTTCAAACTAGACAAATCTACTCAATTTATGGTATTGACATTTTTCGACATCTTTTACGCAATTTTCGTAAAATTCATTAAAACATTAGAAATCATTAACGAAACTTCTAGATAAGTTCAAAAATCTTATAATCATGATAAAACAAGTTGAAAAACACTTTGAAACCAAGTTTTTATGCAAAATTCTAAAATCCACCATTAATGGCTCAATTTTTGGCTTTTATTTGAAACATGCGATTTAAGGGCTAATAATTTAGTTTTAGAGTCTAAATATCATTAAAAACTTATGGATTCATGAATGATTACCTTTGGTGGAAGAATGAACGAGTTTTGACAAAAATCTGAAAACCCCACGTTTGAAGAAGATGGTGAAATCTATGGAGTTTTAGGTGTTTTCCTTGAAGGTTTATAATAGTAATGACTTTGGAATGATAAGAAATCAATGTGTTGTGATTAGGGAATAAAAATCAATGGAATGGTGTAGGAAAGAGCAATGGGCGGCACAAGCTTGAAAAGAATGAAGAAAACGTGAAAACTGTAGGTAGGGGTGGCTTCTAGGTTCAATTTTAAAATTGGTCTAATTGCCACATAAATTTTCACTGTTTTGACTTGTTACAAATCAATCTTTTTTTCAAAATTAAGGGTTTCTAGAACACTTTTTCAAAACATTGCTTTGACAGTTAAGATGCCATAGTCGAAAACAGTATCGAGTACCAACGTTACGCAATTTCGGGCTCATATAAACCAAAATTCCTAAAATACCTTTAAAATTCCTCGTTCCTATTTTAAGGTGTTACAATTCTACCCCTCTAAAAAAAATTTCGTCCCCGAAATTACCTAAGCTAAACAAATAAGGATATTGACGTCTCATTGCTTCTTTGATTTCCTGAGTAGCTTCTTCTAGTTTTTGGTTGCACCACAAAACTTTAACCAAAGGAGCTCTCTTGTTTCGCAACACTTTCACTTCATACACTAAAATCTCAACTAGTTCTTCCTTATAAGAAAGATCATCACGGATTTCAACTTCTTCAACTGGCATAATATGCGACAGATCAAAACAATACTTCTTTAACATGGACACATGGAAAACATCATGAATTCACTCAAGTTCCTGCAACAACTTGAGATGATAAGCTACCAACCAACCCTCTCAACAACTTCATAAGGTCTAATATATCTTGGACTTAACTTACCCTTTCTACCAAATCTCAAAACTTTCTTCCACAGTGAAACCTTCAAAAATACATTGTCACCAACTTGAAATTCGATATCTCGATGCTTCAAATCTGTATACGATTTCTACCTATCAGACACTGCTTTCAAAAGATCACAAATTAGCTTAACCTTTTCCTCAGTCTCACGAACTAAATTCGGCTCGACAACTCATCTCTCATCTAATTCTGTCCAACATAAAGGAGCTCTACACTTCCTACCACACAACACTTTAAAAGGTGCCATACAAATACTTATTTGGAACTGTTGTTGTAAGCGAACTCTGCTAAGGGCAAATATCACTCCCAACTACCACTAAACTCAATCACGCAACTTCGTAACATATCTTCTAGAACTTGAATTACCCTTTTAGATTGGCCATCAGTTTGGGGGTGATACGAAGTAATAAAAGTAAGCTTCGATCCTAAAGCTTCTTTCAAACTCTTCCTAAACCTTGAAGTAAACCTTGGATTCGTATCAGAAATAAGCGAAACTGGAACCCATGAAGATGAACAATCTCAACACTATACAACTCCGCTAATTTTTCTACAAAGAATAATTGGTTCACACAGCTAAGAAATCTGCACTCTTCAAAAACTGGTCAACTACCATACCCAATCTTTCCTCGATGCGGTCAAAGGCAAACCAAAAACAAAGTCCATAGTAATCTTTTCCCACTTCCATTCAGGAATCGCAATAGGTTGCAACAAACCCGAAGGCGATTGATGTTCAACTTTCACCTTTTGATAAACCAAACATCAAGGCACCAAATTCGTAGCATCACGCTTTAAATCAGGCCACCAATAAACTTCCCTAAGATCGTGATACATCTTTTCACTTCTGGGATACATAGTGTAAGGGCTACTATGCACCTCAATAAGGATCGCTTACCTTAAATTCACATCTTGCGGCACACACAGCCTACCTCAAAAATTCAAGATACCACCACTATCAACATCAAAGTTTCCCTTAATACCTAGCTCAACCTATCGAATCCTCTTCCACAAATCTCCATCTAACAGTTCTCCTTAATTTTTTGTGACAAAGTCGGGCTCACTTGCAGTCCATCACTAGTTAAACTCAAGCACGTCAACATAGCTCTTAACTCCGTCACCGATTTCCTACTTAAAGCATCAGCAACCACATTCGTCTTGTCAGGATGATACCCAAACCAATATTCTTAATAGGAATCTCTAACTTACATGCCAATTCACTCAAGATATAAGAAGCGCTGATCTAGAATCAACTAGAGAAAACAACGGAGTAGACTGCAAAGTAAAAGTACCTATGATAACTTCAATCGAATCTTGATCCTCTGGCTCTCTAACAACATAAACTCGAGCTGGACCTCCAGACTCAACCTGTGTAGCAACCGTATGAGCAACAATAACAATCCACTACCCCTTCGATCAACCATTACCTCTACCGCGACCACAGCCTCTAGCAGGCATAGTAACAGGTGCTGAACTCTGAGGCACTTTTAAAACATCCACCAGTCAACTTGTGACACTCTCCAGAATACCTACATTCATGGTACACACTAGGCGGCTATCCATAACTGCCCGTTGAACTACTAGCATTAACCACAGTACTACTCTGCTGCTTAGACTGACTCAATCGAGTCTCACTTCTAGCACATCTACTAGAGACATGACTATCATGCCCTCTCTTAAATGGTCGACCTGATGCACTATTAGAAGCTCTCTTGCCAGAATCAGTACCCATCAAATGTGGTGGCTTAGCTAAGGTCTCCTCCACAGCCTTAGCTCTCTCAACAAACTCATCAAACATCTTTATAGGTTGGGCTACCAAATAAACCCGAATCTCACGATTTAACCCAAAATGGAACCTTTTTACAATGGTCCCTCTCAAACAAAACCATCTTAAGAGCGTACTGGCTAAGTTGCACGAACTCAAAATCATAGTCATCCACAGATAAATCACCTTGAACTAGATCCAAAAATTTACGCTTACGAGCCTCTATATAGCTCGCCCATATACTTCCTATTAAAAGCTTCGATAAAGTAGCTCCAAGTCAACCTATCAGTAACTTTATCTCTCCTGACTATATTCCACAATGATTAGCCTCACCGTCAATTAAGAACAAAGCACAACCCAACTTCTCCTTGTCAGAACAGGACATCTGCTCGAGGATCCTTTCAACTCCTTCCAGCCAGTACTCAGCTATGGTTGGATCAATACTTTTCACTCCAGAGAATTCCTTACCACCCAACCCCGAAGATGTTCAAGTAGTAAACCTCTATTAATTGGTACAAGATTGGCAGGTGCGGGGTTAGCACCAACAATCCGCTAAAATGCTCCTATCATAGCTTCCATCAAAAGGCCTACACCCTCATCAAGTAAGTTCACTCTACGCAGTGACACAGGAGGTGCAAAGGATGTACCATCCTCTCAAGCACTAGCTCTTACGTTAACAGGTCTAGTAGGCACATCTAATAATCTAGCATACACACATAAAAAAATAAATAAATGGAGTGAGTGGCAGGAATGATCCAAGTCTAGTTTCTGCAAGCAAACTTTAAGGTTAAAGGCAGTGTATTCCCATTCCTACTCCACATGCATCACAAACAAGGATATCTCATGTAGTTCATTCAGAACATTTCAAACAATTTCCATGCCACTCAAATCAGAGTTACATCACCAATATCAAAAAAATAGAGAGATTTAGACTCGTGAGTTTCGAAACTCCAAACACACAACACACACCTAGGTCCAAGAGTTATTGAACCTAGGCTTTAATACAACCAAATATAACACCCTATACCCTACCTGGTCACCATCGTCTCATTTACATTAAAACAAGGAGCTAGATTCAAGTAAATCTATCATCTTTTGTTAACTGATTAAGTTTTTAAGTCGTCCAAATGGTTAATTATCATTATTCGATGCAAATCATTTGTTAATCAGTCAGACGCATAGCCAGATTCTTGCATAAGGGGCTAATCAGTAAAATTTTATGAAAGTGCTCGTAGGTATCGATACTAATAACTAGGTATCGATATTTCCCTCGAGTGGTATCGATATTTCCCTCGAGTGGTATCGATACCACTTGGAAAAATAATAACAAATGAGCATACTATTTCTCGAAGAAAAAATCCAATCATCAAAAAATATCAGTACCACCGAACAAAGTATCGATATTTATCCCCTGAGAATCGATACTCGAGCAAAGGTATCGATACCAATTCTCTATTATGTTTTCTGTATGTTTTAATTCACAGAGGTATCAATTTTCAAAGCCCAATATCGATACCTTTGTTATAGGAGCTAAAAATACAGCATAGGAATGCAATTAACCCATCGGAAATAGTTCCTAAATAATATGCATCAAGTACTAAGTTAAATAATCATTCATAAGGCTTAATTAATAGCACAAAACACCAAAATCGGGCCTGAAAAATTGTCATCATGCCAACACCAATGATTAAGTATTCTAACATAATAATAACATGAAATTCATGTAAGTCAACTTAAATGTCCAAAGATCAACAACTCAAAAAGGTTCTACCATATTGCCTATCTCCCCAAAAGAAATAAGAATAATAAAACACCTAAGAAGAATCACCAAACTTCCTTGGGTCACTCCCTTGGAAACCACACCGCCCACACCGTGACGATACTAATCTACAAAATGTTGAAATGAGGGAATGAGTTTTTGCAAGCTCAGTGAATGCTTGTCCACAACATAAACACATCATCATGCAACACAACCAGACATTTATTCAAAAGTAGTACATTCGTAAGTCTAGCATCATATAGTACTAAATCATGCATAGTCTAAAGGTCATTCTCATAGCACATATACATAACCATTTAAGAATAGAACATATTCCAAAAAATTATATAGCATAAGATAAGATGGCACTTAGATTATGAAACATGCAGTGAGCTCTATCATCACACATCGGATACACGGATCTCCTTACACCACATACACTCGTACAGTCAAACATGTCCCAAAAGTGAAGCGTATAGCTAACACTTTCCTTTTTTCCCCTCACATCTCATGTTAAATGGAGCTTAGCTCACATTCCCTTGTCCCTCCAAACATGTCCCAAGGCATCAAAGCCCAAAACCACTATACATATAAGTGAGTACTCACAATCCTATGGCATGCCAACTATATCCAATGGTTCCAAGATCTCAAGGCCAAAATGTTCGAAAACAACACATAGTTACTTACCGATTAACCGTGCACTAACACCGCATATTAGCAACTTTAGCAGAACACTGGCATAGTCATATAACATATATAGTACATATTTATTTCGTGTATATAAATGCATTTTACACAATAAGCACCATATCCATGCACATATATAATTCATATTATACAAACACATAACCATAAGACAAGTATAGTTCAAGAAAGCTTACACTCAGAATTTAATGTAGGGATTTAGGCTGCATCTAAATTCCCAACAACACATGACTCGTGTTTATGAGTAGCAATTCCATACATCACCACTTTATTCTTTTGCCGAAAACCAAATGCTCAACTAACTCTTTTCTAGCTTGTAGCAAGCTGTAAAGATTTTGAAGCCTTACACATATAAATGATACAATAACCATAGTCAAATATCAATAAAATATTCACTCAAACCAACTAAAACACAAGCTTTAAGCTAAATTCTCATGTAACTTAAACTATTAGCATAACAACTCAAATACTAATATCTCGATCTATACTCAACCTTTTTGCCTAAAATAAGGTTCATTCATCTAATTATTCATCTATGCCTAATTCACAACCTTCAAACTAGACAAATCTACTCAATTTATGGTATTGACATTTTTCGACATCTTTTACGCAATTTTTGTAAAATTCATTAAAACATTAGAAATCATTAACGAAACTTCTAGATAAGTTCAAAAATCTTATAATCATGCTAAAACAAGTTGAAAAACACTTTGAAACCAAGTTTTTATGCAAAATCCCGAAATCCACCATTAATGGCTCAATTTTTGGCTTTTATTTGAAACATGTAATTTGAGGGCTAATAATTTAGTTTTAGAGTCTAAATATCATTAAAAACTTATGGATTCATGAATGATTACCTTTGGTGTAAGAATGAACGAGTTTTGACAAAAATCTGAAAACCCCATGTTTGAAGAAGTTGGTGAAATCTATGGAGTTTTAGGTGTTTTCCTTGAAGGTTTATAGTAATAATGAATTTGGAATGATAGGAAATCAATGTGTCGTGATTTGAGAATAAAAATCAATGGAATAGTGAAGCAAAGAGCAATGGGCGACACAAGTTTGAAGAAAATAAAGAAAACGTGAAAACTGTAAGTGGGGGTGGCTTTTAGGTTCAATTTTAAAACAGGTCTAATTGCCACATAAATGCTTATTGTTTTGACTTGTTACAAATCAATCCTTTTTTTCAAAATTAATGATTTTTATAATACTTTTTCAAAAATTGATTTGACAGTTAAGATGCCATAGTCGAAAACAGTATTGAGTACCAATCTTACAAAATTTCAGGCTCATATAGGCCAAAATTTCTAAAATACCCCTAAAACTCCTTGGCCATATTTTGAGGTGTTACAAAGACACGACCCCAGACCATCGTTAGTGTTGCCATCATTTTTCCCTTTTCCCTTTTCTCTCTCTCTTTCTCTCTGTTTATTTTTATCACAATTTCTCTTTTTGGGTTTCTTGCATACTTTTAGAATTTTTTAAAAAAATTTAAGTGAAATTACCAGATTTCTCCACGTGACACAATGTATCATGTGGTGAAGTTAACGACGTCAAAGGGCTTATACAGAAAGTTAGGATTCAAGTGCTTAATTGATTGTTTAAATTCGATTAAGGGCTCGATTGAGCATTGTTTTTTATTGAGAGTTCAATTTATTATTGTTAGACTTGTGTGACCCAAATCCTGTTTGATCCAGCCTAAAAAGTTCAAGGTACAACTCGCTTATTAAAAAATAAAATAGAAAGGCAAATATGGGGATTTGTAGGGGCGAACCATGTCGCACAAGTTGAATCCGTATAGGACTATACTTCTCCTATTAAACATTGATTATAATAAGGTTGTCTAACGCTTAAAAATATGTGTAGTAAAAAACCACTTGTATTGTCGGTTTTTCAACATTAGCAAATTTCTCCTCCTCTGCTCATAATTTTTTTTCGATAAGGGTTTTTCATGTAAAATTTATGTGTTCTTATTTTTCCTTCCTTATTACTTTGTGATTATTCTTACTACCATTATCGATATATAGTATAACAATTATTGAATTATTTTTTAGGTTATTTATATAATATGCCTTCCATAATCATTATCGTAATTCCAATATATTAGGAAAACTTGACAATGCAATCTATACACTATATAAAAGTAGTATTGAAACCATTCCTCCTTTAGACACCTCTCCAAAAAAACAAAGTGTTTTTTTTTTGGAGAATTTAAAATAATGGTATAATTTCAATTTTAATTCTTAGAATATACAAAAAATTTCAATTTATATCTATAATATGAAAGGAAGACCTTAGAGCATTCCAACACTTTTTATATTATAAAATAATAGTTCAATTATAATTACAATTCCCTTACTTTTTTAATTTATAAAATAATAGTTAATTTTCAATTCCGGTCTTCATATTATGCTCAAATTTGATATTTAATCTTTATATTTGATTTTTAACATAATTTGGTATTTCGAGGGACACGTGTTCTATTGTTCTCTCTCTCCCCCGTTATAAGATCATGGTCCAATTTTATTTTGATCCATTTACCTTTTTATTATATAACAAGGATAGATTTTTAGTTTTAATCCTTATACTATGCTCAAATTTAAGATTTTATCTCTATATTTAATTTTTGACACATTTTGATACTTTTCAAGAATTATTTACATAATTTACATAGTAACTATATACAAATAAATATATTTAATTAGTTCATTTTTTATTTTATTTTTGAATTATATTTTGAAGTGTTTGATTCGCATATTGAATAGTGTGTCATGTTTTAATTCTATCACATCATATTTTTAAACTCAAATTATCTCATATTTTGCTAATTTAACTTAATTTAATTCTAAATTTATTTTCATAAATATTAATGTTATAAAATAATATTTTAATTGATAATTTTTCAAAGGTATTTTAATGTATAATTATTTAGTATAATTAAAATTTTATTTTTAATTAATTATTTAAACCCCAACGTAGTGGGGGTATACGATCTAGTAAATAATTAAGTTATGCACCGATGAGTGTCATGCTATCAAAAAAGCGTAAATATTTATTATGATAATTAAATTTTTATTATATTAAAATAAAGAAACCCAAAAATCAATGAAACATAGAATACAAATAAACACTCCAAAATCTAATGGAGACATGCCACGTAGACGGAAAAACACCACTCGGTAGACGTGTTTTATTTCTGCAAATAAATTAAAGCTAAACTAAGAACTTTTATATCGTTTTCAACCCAAAAATTTATTCAATTATTGCAAAAATGTAAGCAAATCAAAAGATCCGGTTGATAGCTTGAAAATGTGGGAAATTGTTATCTACAAGTATAAGCATCGTTGATCAGGCAGCCACGGATGTGATTGGCAGTCACAAAAGCGACTTCGAAAATTGTATTTACTTTAATTAATTCCCTTTCAGTTGAGTAAGTTATTTTTTCTTCAAACAATTTAAACATTGTCAAATTCAAAAATAAATATACTAAAGATAATTAATCATTGTGTGAATAATTTTCGTCAATTATATATAATTTTAATAGGTATCATAATTTAACATTTACATATTTTTATTATTTTAACCTTAATTATAAGAAAATTTAATAAATTCAGTTTCAAAAGTTACACATTTATATAAATATTACAGGATAAATTTACTAAATTAATACTAAAATGACAAAATGTGTGAACTTTAAAGGTTAAAAATATTATTATACCAATCAAAATTATGTATAATTGATAGAAAATATTAACATCGTAATTTATTATTCTTAATTATTTACTTTTAAAATTAATAGACATTAAATTACTCTAAATTTTGTTAAGATGGACTAATTTGTTAAATTCAAAATTGAGAGATATGGGAAAGTTATTACCGTATTTATTAAGTTTTTTTGTAAAGGTCAAAGCCTGATACAATATCTTTTCCAGGAAATTTTGATTCCAATACTGTGGTTTTTACATAACAGCCTGGGAAAAATTAAATAGTAATTAGTTTGCTAATCAAATGAGTAGTGAAAGGAACATCAACAGTAGAATCGAAATACCTTATGTTGGGTTTCCACTATTCTGAAGGTAAAACATCTGGGTTCATGATAGTTTCTGCTTCATCGGTGCCTATGAAGGCAATTATAGTAATGGGTGTAATAATATTGCTTGTATTATTTTCTGATAAGTACTTCCTCTATGTTATTTTCCTTTCCAGAGGTAAAATAAAAAAAAAAGAAAAAAAGTATTAGTGACAAAATAAGTTTAATAATTTTGCAGGATTTGACACGTATGCGACTGAATTAATGGCGATGAATGCTTCATGTGTCGACAGCTGGATAATTCTATGGATAATATAATATGAAGAAGCAGCAGCAGCAATTGCAGAGAGAAATCGTGTGATTTATGATGATCAGAGTTAAAAGACGCCTGCCCTTTCTCTTTTTCTTCTTTCTTATTTTAATCTTTGGGGACCGCCACTGTTCTTCAATCACCACAAAAATGCAGACAACAATGGAAGAAAAAAAGACAGAATATTCCAATGCATAACTATAAACATGAAGAACTTTTCTTTGTTTGCTAATTATTTCAACCTTCAAAGACCCACTTGTCCAATATCATCAACCCTACCATTAACACCTTTGCTTTTACGTGGATCAGATTGGTCCCTCCCATCCTCGTATTATTTGCTTCTCAATAATCCATACTATTGCGATGTTTAAAAGAAATAAATAATAATAAAGTTTTTGCATTTAGTATTCGTTGTCGAAAAATATTTGTGTTGGGAAATCTGACATGTGTATTAACCTCCATTTCTTGATATATAGGAGGAGGACAGTACTATGAGATTCAACCGCTAGTAATAGTCTGCAGGATGCATACATACATATATGTCCGCGGTGTTTAAGCTAAGAAAGTAAAGATGTGAGAGTGATCTTCTTAATGTCTGTCAGCTCAAGATTCACATCCTAGGGCAAATAAAGCTGATTAACTTCCACTTAGAGTACGTATTCTAGCTAGAACTGGAAAAATATTAATTACATTGACTATTATATACAGATTAAGAAAAACATGTTTGAATCTTACATGTTAAGAGAGACAAAGAAGACGCGTGTCTTGTACCGCGTTGGTTGTTGAAAAAATCAAAATGACAAAATTAACAACGTTTTCACAGCCTTATATATCAATCAATCTCAGATTCTCTACATGTAAAATGGCCCACCATCTTCCATAATTAAAATTAATTTCTTAATACAAATAATGTGGTTTGATCTATTAAACCAATAACCTCTGCAGGTGTTTGATTGCACAATGGATTTAACTCTGGGATCCACACACTCATCACCCCCTAATCCAAAAGCCATGTTTCCCCATGTTTATCTTGGCAGGACCTACAATTAATCAATTACCCAACTTCTTGTCATGCAATTTATTTTCTTCTACTCAAGGCAATTACTTCCTTCAGAATCAAACTGTTGCTGATTAACCCTCCCCTTCATAGAATCTTTATAGAGTGATTTCAAGCATGGAAATAATTGAGGTATATCCCTGTTATTAACTCTCATTATTTAGTTTTAGCTCAAATTTGAGTAATAAAATTTAATTATAAAAATATATATTATTAATAGAATAATTTATTTATACTGGTGTAAAACTAAAAAAATACAAATGCAGTAGTGTGCCAGATTTGGCAGTGGCCTTGACTCTCCTTAAAATAGAAATTTTCACTTTTAGCCCATTTATAATTTAAACTCTTTTTTAAACTAATATACAGTAAAATTACATTTCAACCTTCAAAAATGATAAAATTTTAATTTAATCTTTTAAAAATTATAAAGATAAAAGTGATTAAAATGGTGAAATTACATTTTTTGCTATTGCATAAATATACAACTAAATTCCAGCACCTCTCAAAAAAAAATTGACTTCACTCCCATACGAAAAAGTATAAAACTACTTTAATTTTATATTAGTGTAAATTAATCGCTCTCCATTAATATTAATATATTTCATAATATTTTACATATATGGATAGTAAAATAGGCTTGAATGAGACTAAAATTAGATCACGATCCAACCCCACTAGAAGTAGATATACCCTTCATACCTTCTTTATATATTATTATATATCGAGTTTTTCTTATACATAGAAATAATCTTTCCCTTTATTATTGTGTGCAAATAGGAGGCACAGCACAAATCACAAAAGCTTCATACTCCAAAACGTAAAACATAATATTATGTATGTCCATACATACGTATCGCAATGTCGACTCCCAAACAGTCCAAGAATGGTCCCTCTGCACATAGAAAAAAGAATAAAACAATTTATGGAACACAAAGACAACAACATAAAAACAATACAGAATCTTTCTTAAATAAAAATTAAAAAGACTTATCCGCCTAACTACACTCTTGTCAGTCTAAGCCTTTTATTTGTTTTAACTAGAGCCATAGGTCAGAAAAATTATTTTTTAAAAGTTTATTCGGATCCTCTGATCAGTTTCTTTTCGTGTAATTGTAAATTAAAAGCAACAGGACATAAGACTTAATTATAATAATAAATATGTCACTATATATGAGGCATTTCCTAAATATTAAGAAACAGCAGAATTTTTTCCTTGTGTGACTATATTTGCATTTAAATAAGAGATTCGAAGATTGCAGATGATATTTATACTGCAATATACACTTTGAGTTCAGGGAGCTTTCAGAACTGCTGTTGTATTGTAATTTAGCACACTTTCTGACGGTGATGCCTTCCAAAATTGTCATCTAACCTCAAATAGAATATTATCCCTATATAGCCTTTCCTTTTATTTTTATTTACCATATTTCCACCAGGGCTTTCTGTATAATATTCATTGTACGCCATCGTGTGTGATTGATAAGATCAGTCAAAATGATTCTTGTTTCTTTTCGTCATCTTTGATATTCTTTTATAGGGATTTCTTTTTAATTTCATGTTGTATATTTAAAAAAAAGAAAAAAAAACTCCACAATTTATATCTAAATTTGAAATTACAGTATTTTATATTTTTAATCCCCTAAAAATATTTTAAAAAGCTTCACGGATGATTATATGTTATGTGGTCAAATAGAGTCCTAAGTTCATTGAACTATGTTTTGCCTAATTTAATTTGCTCCTAAAAAACCCAATAGGGCGTGAGAACTTTTGAAAGCATTACATAACCCAATCAACTTATTATTTCATATCAAGTTTATTTAATTAAAATGAAAATAAACTCTTATCAATCAAAAGTTAGGGAGGTTTAGAAATATTGGTAAAGATTAAAGCTTTAAATTCTTGAGTGCCTAAATTTAAATTTTATTATATATAATTG
This sequence comes from Gossypium hirsutum, assembly GCF_007990345.1. Taxonomy (NCBI): domain Eukaryota; kingdom Viridiplantae; phylum Streptophyta; class Magnoliopsida; order Malvales; family Malvaceae; genus Gossypium; species Gossypium hirsutum. The sequence continues at coordinate 39,760,545 of NC_053430.1, read as the reverse complement.
TAATGGAAAGATATCTAATTCTATCAAAATATTTTCGACGTATGTGAATTTTAGTCTAACAAATTAATTATAATCCAAATTCATTTTTTAGGTAATAAAAAAAATCATGAGAGACGGCTAACACCTTACTTTAATTAGTAGATATAAATTAATATAAAAGAAAAAAGAAAATATCATAAGAAAGGATACATGATTATATTCAAATATACATGAAAAATATTTAGTACAACATTGGTGTATTTTTTTCACTCCATAAATAAGGTTAAAGGGTAGATAAGTGTCTTAAAAATGTATATTATTTTCTAAAAAAAGATACACGTGTCAATTTTTTAAAAATACTTTTGAGATAAAAAAATATATACTATTAATTGACAAATGCTCACCAAATATTCATAACAAAAGTTATTGGAAAAAATATTATTACACTGTTAATGAAATTTTTAAACTTCACAAATAAGATTAAAATGATGATAAGTGTCCCATAAAATATGTTAAAGTATTAAATATATATATATATAAAGACATATAATAATTTTTTAATTTTATTTATGAAGTTAAAAAATATATATTGTTAATATATTAAATATTAATTCAAAATTATTACTATATCAAATATTAACTCAAAATTATTAATATATCAAAACTTAAATAAATAAGTTATACTTTAATTACGATTATGATGATGCACTAATAAAATACAAATAGCCAAATTCCACCGCTCAAGGGCTAAACCATGAGCTGTGATCCAGTGTGAGCTTGCAAGAAATGATGGTATTGGCTGGATATGGAGGAGATAGACATCAGCCCCATGGGCTGGGCTGGGTTGTTGTGCTTAGTGGTCAGCATTCAGATGATTGATAAATCCACGTGGATGAAAACTGCCAAGCCAATTACATTATTGTTTGGTTAAAATGTGTCTATGTATTGAAAGATTTAGGATTTAGTTTTTATATTTTTATTTTTAAGAATTTTATTTATTTATTTTTAAAATTTTAAAATTTAGATTTAATTATTAATATTGTTATTTTTTTTGGTCATTAAAATTTTAAAAAATATTTAATAATAATGTAACTAAAAAAATAATGTCATAACAAACCTAAAATTAAAAAATAATTTTAATAGTGTTAAAGTTGGACCTGAATTTTAAAATCTGAAAAAATAGAATGACTATATTTTAAGAAATAAAAGTATAGTGATTAAATTTTAAATTTACGAAGAATAAAAAAATTTAACGCATATTAACCTTACTGTTTTCCATGGTACGAAAGGGATCGACTTTTGGCCGGAAGTGGAAGAGGAAGCTGCCTGGATGCTAATTTAGTCATACTTTTGGTTAGGGCAGCTTAATTTCATATAATTCAAGCAATTCATGTCCAAACAAAATTTTAATTATTAAGTTCCCTTACATGGTTTTGGATAGAATTCCATCCAAATCATCCTACAATACAATAAAAAAGCAAATGAGTTCATACCACTACTAGAAGTGTTCTCAGATAAATGTATAAATAATCAATTGAGCAATGTCTTAATATAAGAAACCGGTTCCGAAGCTAGTAATAAACCAGCACACTTGTCCATATGCGTCAATGCTATCACCCTCACATTCAATTTACACATTAATATTTCTATAAACAGCATACTCGAGCACAGCTGATCCAAGATAGTAAAAAAAAGTACAATGCAATCAGATCAAATGCATTATACTGAAGAAATCTTAGGATTAAGTATAAACTAGATTCTGGCCAATATCACACGACATGCTTTTATTGTTGAAGCAAATTGTTAAGGCATGCATTAACGAACGCTATCCACCTATAAATGAAAAGGTATCATAGTCTAATATGATTAATGTCCTTGGAACAATTCTTATCTCATTTTAAGAGAAATCAATGCAAATATGACAAACTCCTAGTTATTAATGACCATAAAGTCTAAAACATCATGGACCCCAAAAGATAATCATTTAACAATTAATTTTCCTAATTATGAGGAGCGGGCAACAAGAATCCAGTCCTCCATATAAGCCTATAGAAGTCATATCACAAGACTCCAAAAGCTTGCAGGTCCTACTCTCTCTCTCTCTCTAGTTAGTGTGACAATACAAATTGATGTACCAATATCAGATGCACTAAACTCGGAAGATTTAATAGCAGTTCTCATAGATGGTGATACTTGCAAACTCAGTCAATGAGAAGAATTCACAGCTGTAGGGTAAGTAATGACAGAATAGAAGCATAAGTTTCTCTAAGATCAACTCCTTATCCAACATCTTCGATTTGTTGGTTTTTAGTCTAAGAAAGAAATCAAATGTGACTTGCTATTTTTATTATTGGTTTTCTAATACTCTTTTTACATTTAAAGTATACACTTTAAATAAGAATATTTACCAACTGCAATTTGATAAGTTGGCAAGTCTAGGCACATGAGATTACTTATTGATTGATTTCTATCTAATCAGCACCATTTATATTAACCTATCAAATTAAAGATAAATAAAATAATCTAATAGCTTTTCTAAACAAGTTAGCTTGTATCAAAAGCTTCGGGATAGTCCACAGCGTAATAGCTTGCATGTTGATTCACAAGACAACTTACGTCTTGTGTATTCGCGAGTCTTATGTATTCAAAAGACTACCTGCTATCAGGAAACTTATCTTCAAGCAATCTTATGTTGCTTACAACAACCATGATTCTGTCATAATATTGTTTGAACAGTTTCAGACTCCTTCATTTTCAAATTCTCAAAATCCCACCACAAGTTGATAATCTGTTGTTGTCTTGTCTTCTCTGTACCTTGAAACTCTTCTTTCAGCTAATCCTAAGCTTGCTTTGGGGTCTCACAAGCCATGATCCTAGTAAAAATAACATCAAAAACACCATTTTGAAGACATGACATCGCCTTGAATTTCTTAGCACTATCATCATTATGCTACCTGCTTTGTGCTATCGTTGGATTAGCTCGCAATGGTGGTGGCTCTACATCTACATTCACAACCTCTCATAAGTCATAAGTTTGTAAGTAGGTCTTTATCTTGACTACCCAAATATGATAGTTTTCACCATTAAAAATTGATGGCGAAAGAGGTGTAAAGCTAGTTGAAGATATTTTTTGCAAAAATAACAAGGAAATAGAGGTTGTTCTTTCTTTCTGTCTTAACAAATCAAAGGCCCTCAAAGATGACGGGCTCTAAATACCAATTGTTGGTTTTTAGCCTAAGAAAGAAAAGATATACATATCAAATTATCAATCAAATATGACCTGTTTTCATTACTAGTTTTTTAATACTGTTTTTACATTCAAAGTATACACTTTAAATAGGAAAATTTATCAACTACAACTTGACAAGTCTAAGTACACGGGATTACTTATTGGCTAATTTCTGTCTAGTTAGCACTATTTATATTAACCTATCAAATTAAAGATAAATAAAATAATCTAACAAATTCTCTAAACAAGTTGACAACTTGTTAACTTGTATCAAAAGCTTCGGGATAGTTCGCAGCCTCATAGCTTGCATGTTGATTTGCAAGACAACTCGGGTCTTGTGTATTCACTCGTCTATTCATATTTGGACAGTCTGCCAAATAGTTCGCCAAAGGTTGTCCACTCGACAGTTTGTCAACTGACAGTCCACCATTCTTCTCACGTTTAGCCTGTTCGCGAGATAACTCATGCCAATGTTGTCCGCAAAATGTGTGAGCTATTGTATGAATGACCATCTCACAACAAGATGACTACTCTCATAGCTTTTCATAAGGTATCATATTTGCCATTGTAAAAATCATCTATCGTCAAATAAAATACAATCCCTAAAAACATAGTTGACTTCCTCAAGAATGTATTTATCTCTGATACAAGGTTGATACCCTTACTTTTGAGCAACTAATTTCATCAATTGCCAAAACTTTTAAGCCTCAAGGCATATCAGCCAAGTTAGTATAAGACCGTATCAAGGGCTTTCTCTCTTTACGTAGGTTGACAAGCTAACCAAAATATTTTCTTTGGAGATTCTTGCTACAACAATATAAATTTAGAACTAAATGTTGCAGCTACACCAATATAATACTTCTAAATTTTGAAGATTCCAGTAGGTGGCAGCTACACCGTCCAAACCCTTAGGTTCTCCATACCATCTTACAATTTGATATAAATTCTTTACCCCCATCGATTCTTATCTTAGGTATATAGATAAAAATCTCAATTCTTGGTCAAATTGAATTATAAATGAACTGGAAAAGTCAATTTTTTTATTTTTTATTTTTGCGGAGATAAGGCATATAAGTTGGTCATTCGAAGAGCCTTTCTAGTTAACATTAACCAAATAACCGGCTTCTATCTTCCACTTAAATTTGATTTAAAAGGTTTATTTTAAGAATTTTCTAATAAAAGAAAAGTCTCATAACCTCTTTATTTGTTTGACTACTTTCAGTAATACTAGAGAATTTCTAAGTATTTGATCATATATATTACAATATTTTATGTTTAATATTTCAAGGATACACACACATATTTATGAATGCAAGTGCTTACAAATGGAGTTGATACCCATGAATGTATAACAACAAATTTTTACCTTGAAAAAAATCTTTTTTTTTAAAAAGAGAAAAAAAGGGGGGGGGGGGAGATTTTCAGTAGCATTAGCATTCCAATGTTTACCACATGTGCTAATATCTTTGGTATACATATTCAACTTCTCTCAGTTAAGGTCCAGGCCCGCATAACTGTATAAAGGTCATTTAGAGTTGCTCACTTCACTTTTAAAAAGAAATACTGAATTTGCAATTCATCATCATGACAAGCATTCAACTGAGATATTATTAGTGTTAAGCCTTACAGTAGTTTAACCAATCATGGAAGTTGCTAAATAAATAAATAAATGATACAAGATGTAAAAGATAAGATACTCACTTCATCTTGCATTCATCCATGCATACGCACATGAGTGCAAGAAAATGGTTGTTTGTTCAATCGTCAACTTGATAATAAGTTTCTATCAATTTATTAACAGAAGATATAAAGCATAAAAAGCTGATTAAATGAGTTAGTAGCTACACCTCATATTCAAAACTGAACCAAAAGAAAAGCAACACTATCCAATTCTCACTGCAAGTGGAATATAATCTTTTGAAACCTGAACAACCATGCCAGATTCAATCAAGTCATGAAGGTGAAACCTCCCATCAAAAGGTGAAAACGGAAGATGCTTCTTCTCCAAGGGGACTAACATCTCCTGCATTTTTAAAAAGAGGAGTTAAAATTAGGCACCTTATGATAAAATCTAAAAAGCACTCTGACTTTGCTAGACTGAAACAGCGTCTATATTATTCAAAGTACTTAATGAAAACCAAATGGTTTAAAAGTTTGGAGGAAATGAAATATATGTAATTCTTATGTAATGTCCACAAGGCTTAATATTACATCCACTTCCTAACTCCGTACTATCTTCTAATTTTATGGAAACCAAATTGTGATTTGTGAAATTAAAAGTTTTGACTATTGCAACCCCAAAATAACATAAAGGTCCAATGAAATTCTGTCTCTAACTTTCTGTTCGACACTTTTTTCTTTTAATGATGAGTTTATATATTTAAATTTCAAAGCACCTAACTCACAATATGCTCAGAACTTCAGGTACAGAAGCAATAAACATATCAAGGATGGACATTCTCCTCACGCTCATAAGAGAATAACTGACCAGATGAGTCACAATATTTGCTTATGAACTAGTAAGGGAAGGGAAATGACATGACATCCCACTACTTAGTAACTAAAAAGGTCTATTTACCTGGGAAAGGCATGTCAGCATTGAACCAATATTTGAAATTGCAAACCAGTACATACTTGGATCAATCAGTGGTACTTGCATTTACTTCAAATTGCAACAGCATTTAAACCCCGGAAAGAAAAGAAAAAAACCTTTTATACCGATACTCGCAATATTAAATTAATGAAGTACTTCGCCAAACTTAAAAATCGTATCGTAGATCAGGAACAATATAACATTCTCAATTTGAAGGTTAAGGAATCAAAGTATCAAACCTCTTACTTCCTATTCACTTGACTTCTGTCCTTTACAGTGCCATACAATTGTGACCGTAAAATGACAGGTTGAATTGTAATCTTGAAACAAAGGCAAATCAGAAACAACTTTTATTAGTTTTTTTTAATGTTGATTTAAAATAACTAATAACGAATTGCATCTGAAATTATGAATTTTGATTGAAAATTTGCTAAAACAAATAAATAATTGCTTTTAGAAGAAAAAGAGGAGAAGTTAAGGAAAAATAGAGAGCTAATTTTATCAATCTGAGGAAACTGAGCTCCATTATTATAAACGCCATCAAAGTATCGTTGTTTGCTCTGCGAAATCAGAAGCAGTCAATATAACATCCGCTAAAATAGGAAGGCGATAATTATACCAGAAATATAAACATAGAGGGAAAATATCGATCAGCATCGCCGTTTTCGGACTCCATCTCTTCTTAATCTTTAATAGAAGATTTCAAGGGGGGGACTAAAAACCCTAAATTTACATATTTAAAATACAATGATATATAACTTTTGGAAGTCTATAATGATGATAAAATTTTAAATCGCGTTTTCATTTTAAAATTTAGGTTAATTTGATTGAGTTTTAATTTAATTTGTATAAATATTGTCGCTAATGTAGAAAGATATAGATTTGAGTGCATTGAAATAAATTATTTTCTTATTTATAGGTTGAATAAAGACTATGAATAATTCTACATATTGTTTCCAAAAAAAATCAAAACTTATAATAGAATTGTTCAAAAAAATTTTATATTAATGTAACTTGAACCAAATCATTATATATATAATATAATAAGACTTTTACATCATTTTTTCGTTATTGGATAATTAAGAATTCGTCATGTATCACCAATTATATAATGGCACATACGCATTTCATTGTCATTAAATCAAAGTTTTTATTAAAATATGAAAATAATTATATATATTTATAGTATTTATTACTATTTTATGCAATATGTGGACATATATTATTACATAAATTTACTTAAATATTCATAACCTATAATAAATTTATATTTTAACGTTGTATTGTTTCTTACTCAATTAGATTTTATTCTTAGTCATATTAGTATAAGTATTGATGGGGAAAAATCTCATTGAAATCTCAACTAGATTACACCTCAATGAGATTTTTTTTTATCATAATTGTGCTGATATTATAACCTGAAACTTTTGATTATCACCGAGAAAATCATACTTTAAGAGTGTATTTGGTTGGATGAAAAGTGGAGGGATGGAATGGTGTGTGGAAAAGTGGAAAGAAAATAAATTTTGAATTTGCTTGGTAGGAAAAAAAAGTGACAGGAAAGAAAATAGGAGAGATGGTCATTTTCCATCCTAATGCATAAAAACCAATGCTTCTAAAGTGGAATGAAGATAGGAGGGAAACTGAAAGAAATGTATATGTTAATTTAAATTATACATTTTTCAAATGTTTTATATTCCTTCCCTCTATTTTTCAACTCTACCAAGCAATGGAGAGAAAGAAAATTACTTTTTCTTTCCATTTTTTATCTTCCCTACCAAACACACCTATGGAAAGAAAAATTATATTTTCATCTTTTTATTTTTCCACCTTTTCAATTTTCTTTCCATTCTATCAAGCAAAGCCTAAATGAGATGGTAGTTGCTTGAGCTCCAAAACCAATGGCTCTTCAATTATTGAAAGCTTTATAACCTTCAAAGGTCCAAAGGCAATCCTAATTGTTCAAACTTGGATATAGACTTTACATGTTTCAAAATTGAGTCTAATGCTTTTATGAATTCTTGAAACTATTTAAAACTTTATCAATTTTAGACAACAAATATGTTTCAAAGAGTTGATAGAAAAAACATTCTCAAAAGACTCATCATTAACCCTATCTAACAAATGAACTAAAAACATTCTTCTGGATCATTTGGATATTTCAAAGATGAAAAAAATATAAAAAGTTGCTTGTTGATCATTTGTAACACCCCTTACCCGTACCTGAGATTGGGACAAGGTACGAGGCATTACCATATACAAACGAGACACTTTTAGAAAATGCGGGTTAGAAAATTTCATTCCAATTTAAAACTGATCAAACAAAATCATATTGTCTCCATTATGGACCTACGAGATCCATATCATACATTAAAAGCGATCTGGGACAAAACCGAGAACTTAAGAAAATTTTATAAAAATTCCTAGGGTTAAGCCTCACACGCTCGTGTAGAGGCAATGCACATGCCCGTGTGCTTGGGAACACGCCCGTGTGCTTGGGAACATGCCCGTGTCCCTTACCCGTGTTGAATTATTGGAATTTATTCTTTATTTCAAACCTACAGGGTTTTCACATAGCCGAGCACACACCCATGTCTCTCACACGGCCTAGACATGCCAGTGTCCAAAAATCTAGACATTCTGTTTATGACGTCATCATTGATCTAGGGGCACACGGCCAAGGCACACGCCCGTGTGATAGGCCGTGTCCTCCACACGGTTAAGACACATGGCTGTGTCTTTGCCCGTGTGTTTACTACCATGCAAACTGACCTAAAAATAAATTCTAGGTGCAGGGGACACACAGTTGAGTGACACGCTCAAGGGGTTGGCCGTGTGTCACACACGACCTAGACAACTGCCCATGTGTCTACCCGTGTGGACCATTTTAAAGGCTATTTTCTCAAGCCTTTGGTCACCCTCAAACATCCATTCACACTCACAAGTTCCTTAAACAACTAACATGGCATAATTGTGCCCTTAAAACCTTCTTGGCCAAGGTCATACATGTTACTACATGTCTCATTTTATCCTATGATAATATTACCCTCTTTGTGTTAGGGTTACCATTTCATCAATCACATATTTTTGTACTTGGCATATTTTATAATTCATGTCCATTATGACCTAAACCATTTCTAAGTGATATGGCCACTTTTCACATATCTATTCGTTGTATAACACAATAGGCATTCACATGAAACATTCAAGCATAACCATGCACATTTAGTAGGTTTACAACCAACATCAAAATGAGGCATATCTCATGAGCATATACAAAATGAACAAGTATATCATTCAAGCCCTTACATTGGCTAGCCAAATGACATATATAATAAAATGACCAAGAATCCTATACATGCCATTATAACAAAATAAAAGTTTCTATATACCCAAGTAAGACAAGTTGATAGTGCTGACAATGCTCCAACCGTTTTCCAATATTCACGAGTCCGCGAGCTCTGTAAGACAAGGAAAAAGAGAGGGGGTGAGCATTTACATGCTTAGTAAGTTCGGATAACGGGAAGGTAAACTCACCGGTTATTTATCATATATCCATAATGGATATTCAATTCAAACATGCATAGTATAATTTCCCTATCACATACACTCAACCATCAAGTTAGTCTCGTACAAGTACATTATAGCATTAGTCTTAGATGAGCTCATCATTTCAAGCATTTCTATTTTTGTTCCTTATTTTAATCCCATTGAGTTTATTGGAATCTCGATGGATATCCCGTTTACTTTCATTTTATGTAAGTGATCATTTCATGTATGCACTCACACGAACCTTGGTTCTTACCGCGAGATTACCAGTTCAGGCTAAATCCCCCGTAACATAAACTCACAGAGCAATGTTAGGATTACCAGTCCAGGCTAAATCCCTTACAATGACTTATACTCCTATGAGTTCGGATATGAATTACCAGTCCGGCTAAATTCAGATCCTAAAACAGATTACTCGTCTAGGCTAAATCCACTACCACACATATTCTTTAGGAGGCTCGATCACTAAAGGAACACCCGTCCGGGCTAGATCCTTTTACCGTCAATTCATTTCGAGAAATCCATCAGATATCCTTTTTATTCAATTGGGATCTTTCGTTCTCTTTTTAAACAATACTACCACATTTCATGAATTACCATGCAATGAATGTCTAAATTTTCATACATTCAAGTATATACATTTAGTGTATATTAAGAGTTTACTTCGAGCTATACGAACTTACCTGGTAATTATTTCGGGTTCGTATTTCGGTTATTTCAAAACTATTCATTTTCCACGGTCGACTTTCGAAATTGGTTCTTTAGGGTCTATATCAGTAACAATAAATTATTAATACCTCACATTGTTCATTTTTGGCTTAAGACTCACCCCGGGCAAAATGACCAATTTGTCCCTGACCTTTCACACTTTTTACAATTTAGTCCTAAGGCTCGTATAATGAAATGCATGAAATTTCTAAGTTACCCAAGCCTAGCTGAATATTTTTCTTGCTTATAGCAGCCCATATTTTCTTCTATCTCACATTTTTACCCCACATTTTATGCCTTTTACAATTAGGTCCATTTAGGTATTTTCATGAAAAATCACTTAGCAAAAGATGTTTATCTAAGATCTAACTTTCATAACCCTCCATAAAATCATCAAAAAACAACCATCACATGCATGGGTCAAATTTCTAACATGAACCCTAGCTTGAAATATGGGTAGAAATAGAGAGAGCATGTTACAAGGATCTAAAAAATACGAAGAACGTTAAAAACGGGGCTAGGGAGCAATTACTATTAAGCTTGAAAATGTTGAAAACCCTAGCTATGGAGACCCTTTAATTTTCGACAGCCATGGAGAAGAAATGGCTGAATTTTGCTTCCTTTTTCCCTTTTTATTAATTTTATTACCAAATGACCAAAATGCCCTTCCTTAATAACCTTTCAAAATTTTCCATGCATGCCCATTTTGTCCAAAAACTTAGAAATTGGGAAAATTGCTATTTAAGGCCTCCTAATTAATAATCCATAGCAATTTCATACTAATTGCTTCTAAAACTCAAATTTTGCTATTTATTCAATTTGGTCCCTAATTTCCAATTGGACACCTTATACTTAAAATTTCTTCATGAAAATTTAACACATGCTTACTTTCATATCCTAGACCTCATAATAATCATAAAAAAATATTTTAATGTCTGATTTGTGGTCCCAAAACCACTATTTCGACTAGGCCTAGTTTTGGGATGTTACATCATTAATCCTCATTATAAGTTTACTTCCTACACATTAATTAGTACTCTTCTAGTTACAAGGAATGGCCTGCCAATAATAAATGGAACCTCTCAATCTTCCTCCATATCTAGAATGGTGAAATTTGTCAAACAGATAAGCTTATCACACAGAGCTTTATTAGCAATTTGTGGTATGACTAATGTAGGCATAATATCCCCTGTATCTAACTTCCAAGCTATAGGGAAGGGCATTAAGTTTGTAATTGTAACACCCCTAGCCAGTATCCGTCGCCGGATTAGGCTACGAGACATTACCGATCATGTCACAACTCAGACAAACAAGCATTTCACTTTATAGATTGAATTTACACTTTATGCATATACATAACATATGTCACATCATTAACGAATATTAGACCTTATTATATATATTTATTTACATCCATTTGAAAATATGTAATTTATTAATGGTTTAATAAATAACCAGCATATAACAGATGCAACATGTTTCACCAACTCAACTTAACCAATTTTCGGACATAATGACAACTCAATATCAAAACATGTGAAATTCATTATATTTCCAATATGACATTCAAGCTTGTTAACTACACCTGTTTAAGCTTATAATAAACCAATTATAACATATTACATAATTTAATAAGCAATCACGTATACATATCTAATACATTATAACTTGGCCGAATATGCTATTAATGTACGCATTTTATCCTGAAAATAAAGACTACATGATGTGATCCGGCTCGGGTAGATGAGTCGAATTCACGTAGTTGCCCGATCGTAGTTCGAGAGAGTCGTTCGTGCTTCGGGTTTTAGAACTAGAAGTGAATGAATTAACTCAATAATTCAACACATTGATTGAATTAAGTGCATGCACAAAGGGGAGAACGAATTTACTAGGTTCATGCTGCCATTTATGAACTTACATGCCATTAAAGTGTTTAATTATGAAGATACATGTTCCATACAAGTGCATGAACGTCCCAAGGAGATGAATGCAACCTTTTGGTGCACATACAAGTCACTTGAAGCCTTTCTTTATGACTAAGCATTCATGCACAAACCAAGGGGGAAGAAAGTGTCCATCCAGCTAGTGCATGAATCTGCCGAATTTATGAACTATTTCAATACATTAGTGTGAACGTTTTTATTATTGTGTGAACACCTAGATGCCGAATTTGAATGGTCACCTATGTGCCTATAAATATTTGTTTTCTTTCATTTGTAAAGGACTTTTGCTAAAATTGTCAATTCAACATGTGTGTTTAAACTAGTGAAATATAATTCGTGTGGTGAGTTGATTATATCTTCTTCTAATATGTTGCTTGTTGGAATTCCTAATCAAGTTCGTGTGTTCAAGCCTGGTATTTGCTACATGAATTCATTTTATGGAAACATTAAGCACTTGGCATCATTTGCATTCAAATTATGTTTGCTTGATGTTCAAACTTTTGATAAGAAGGTGAAATTCAATGATTTGGGTTTCAATTTTGATTCATTTACTAATCACCTTGTTTGGCCACATCTGAAATTTTCGTTCCATTTTGATAAGGTAAGATTGACTTATGCTTTGGGACTTGAATCAAATTTCAACGATGATTTATTTTTTTCTTTTCAGTCTATACCTCCTATTGAAACTAACCTTTTACATTTTTGTGAATGTAACCCTTTAAAAAGCACGAGCTGTCATGGTGCTTCGTCACCAACCCAAGTTGATCGAGGTAAAAGGTTTGTTTTACATTATTTGTCCGAAGAGAGAAGATTTATCTTGTTTGAAAAAGGTAAAACCGATCCTAAATTTTCTTCTCTTCAAGATCGACAGGGTAAAGTTTATGAAAATTTTCAAATACCTTTACTCTATTCGAATGTTGTTGAAAATCTTTTTGATGGTTTGATGTTTGGAAATTGTTTGTACCTTGTTGTGATTGATTGTTGTCTTTGGCCTAGTAGTGATCCGTTTGTGTTGGAAATTGACTACACAAATCATGTTGTTAATAAGCAAAAGAGTGATTTAGTTTCCAATTGGCCATGGTACACTTTGCGTGTACATTCCCATGCATTGTTATTTTTGAATAAACATATTGAAATGTTTTGGATGAGGAATAATGTGTTTAAGTGCCTGCCATCGTTTACAACCAATTATCCCTTGATCCAACTTAGTCTTCATGTTGGCAACGATGGTCTAACGAAACTCTTTGATAAATTTACGTATGCTTGCTTTGTCCAATTGAGATTTTTGGCATATGTTCGATTGAATGAATTTTTTATGAACTATCGAACACATTTGAATCTGACTCCTTTGAGTTTCTTTTTATTGGCTGTGGTAAGAATTTTTCAGGTTTGTGTGACATCTTCCATCCCATTTGACCGAGGAAAACCATGCATGAGTCAAAGTTCTCCCATGGACAAACGGCTTGACTTGAGGACAAGTCGCCTAAAAGAGGGGGGAATGATACGAGCACGCCCCGCGAACTTCATCGAACAAGTCTGTCAAGCCGAGCATTGACATGTTGGCAAGCTGATCCCAGCTCGTTTCCAGCTCCACGAGCTCCGTCCAGCTCAAATCCAGCTTATTCGAGCTCGATCCAACTTGCCTGAGCTAAATCGAGCTCACTCCTAGCTCATATTCAGCTCACGAGCTAAACCTTAGCTCAACTTCAGCTTAGGAGTTTAGCCTCAGCTCAACTTTAGCTCACGAGCTAAAGCTTAGCTCATTTTAGTTTAAACTCGGTTTTGTCTTTAATACATTAAATAAAAATTTGCATATATTCATTTAAGCATTAAACTTGTCTTATATTAATATTTGTTATTAATATGTCATTGTCATTATATAAATTGATTATGTTCACATAGCCGAATTAATGCATGACATTAATGTGTTCACATCATGCCGAATTTATGAGTGTTCATGAGATGTCTTAATGACTTGTTTATTTCATGTAGGTACATTCCTTTGGACGGTAAAATGTATGAATGAAGAAACATCTCTTTTGGGCATTCCACACTCATGAATGAAGAAGTATTAAATGCTGGTGCATGTACGGCTAGATGCAATGTTTCTACAAATTCATGCATGTGTCGAATGCATGTATGGACATTAAAGGCTAGTCCATGAATGGATTAAATGCATGGGATGATAGAATGCATGAATGGCTTAAGTGCATGTATGGTGGTTGTCTCCTAACTTTCCAAGGCACTTATTCGGCCAAGAAGTAGCTACTAACTAATTCTATGTTGACCATAGAGCTCCTTGAACATGTTCACACTTTGAATTGACCTATAGGCTACTACACATGCATGGATGGGTTCAAGAACGTCCAAGTGAAGGAATTAAATCAATAATTCAACACATTGATTGAATTAAGTGCATGCACAAAGGGGAGAACGAATTTACTAGGTTCATGCTGCCATTTATGAACTTACATGCCATTAAAGTGTTTAATTATGAAGATACATGTTCCAAACAAGTGCATGAACGTCCCAAGAAGATGAATGCAACCTTTTGGTTCACATACAAGTCACTTGAAGCCTTTCTTTATGACTAAGCATTCATGCACAAACCAAGGGGGAAGAAAGTGTCCATTCAGCTAGTGCATGAATCTGCCGAATTTATGAACTATTTTAATACATTAGTGTGAACGTTTTTATTATTGTGTGAACACCTAGATGCCGAATTTGAATGGTCATCTATGTGCCTATAAATATTTTTTTTCTTTCATTTGTAAAGGACTTTTGCTAAAATTGTTAATGAACATTTGTTCTTGTGAGGTTGCTTCCTCTCATATCTCGTACAAGTTTCGAAAGACTTATCTGGCTTGTGCTAGTGGCGTCAATCGTCTTGTTTGAACTTATCACCAATCTTGGTGTGGTGTTCACCTATCCATCTATCCATCTTTTCACCTTAACAATATAGTAACAATATAGGAACCGGGGTGACACTTCTTAGTGTTGAATCATTCCTGACGTTAAGTTCGTTTTCCATTCCTATCCTTCGAATTATTTTCTTGTTATTCCAAACCGAGCCATTTAACCATCATCCATCTTTGCTACTAAATCAAACCTATTACTAAATTCACCCTACTTTGAAACCTTCCACTTACCCGTATCTTTTCATTCACTTCTAGTTCTAAAACCCGAAGCATGAACGACTCTCTCGAACTACGATCGGGCAACTACGTGAATTCGACTCATCTACCCGGGCCGGATCACATCACTACACTTAGCATTAATTACATATTAAGCAACCGACCAATATGTTCATGCAATACATGCAATACCTACTATTTAACAACCGAATAATTTAAGCTAGCATACATTCAACCATCACTTTATTTATCACATTACATATTTCCATTATTAACTAACTAATATACCAAATATATATATTACGCTATAATTCTATCATAGCCAAACTCTATTACCTAGTATTACATACATATACATAGTTTCCATTATCATTTACCAACAATCAAACTCATAAAGATGTTTTAACCAAAGACCTGTAAATCAAGACTAAACATAGTAAACAAATTCTCATATATACCTTGTAATAGTATGAAACACATCCAAAGCAATCAAACATACTTATGACCGATTTTTACTATGTCACATACAAGGTCATAACCAACCTGAATATACAATCATATAATACAATTTTTTAAGTATTCATAGCACACGACATCTTGAGAAAAATAGACTTAAACCATAACTATACCAAAACTAAATTCAAGCAAAATAATTAAGCCATTTTCGCATGGCTAATATTAATTCATTTTCAAAATAACTAATTCCAAAGCTAGCCTATACATGCCATAATTTAAGTTTAGCATATAAGGTACCAAAACGGTAGATAGTGTGATGAACTTGGCTGACAGAGTCCCCGAGCTTGTAGCTTGACTCCAAATATATAAAACAAAGACAGATATACACATAGTAAGCTATTTAAGCTTAGTAAATCATAAGTAAAAAAACAAACCGATAATATAATCAACTTAATTTAACCAAATTTCAATATCATTAACAAGCTTATTCTCAACTTACATCTTTAATAATAATATACCAAACACATATATCTATTACCTTGGTCGAATATTCACAAAGTTAAATCATAAAACCATTGCTCAATTTTCAAAAGCCAAAATGTCTTAATATAATCAACATACACTTACTCAATTATACAAGTTCAAGAACCATAATTTAATATCACGTACATATACCTCTCTTATGCCCGAATATACATGATCACTTATATATGCATATCCAAAACTTAATTCCATAATATACATACCATTTGTTCAAAGCCGAATACACTTATTTAATTTATGTATATTTAACCTTGCATCACATATAACTTGTTAACTTTCAAGTCACATACATGCCTTATTATCGATAGCTAACAAGCTAAATCATACTTGGCCTTTTAGCCCATTTTACACATTCGATCACGATTACCTTTGCCCGATGAACCATTCAGAGTTGGATAGGACACTCGGATAATCACATAAATCGTACAATGCCCTAGTGCATCTTGCAATTTCTTTCAAAACTGCGATGTAAACCTTGGATCTCTATCCGAAACAATAGATATAGGCACACCATTAAATCTCACAATCTGAGAAACATACAATTCAACTAGCTTACCCAGTGAGTAGTCTGTACGTATCGGTACAAATGATTTGATTTAGTCAATCTATCCATAAAAACCCAAATTGCATCCTTCTTGCTCGGTGTCAACGGTAAACCAGATACAAAATCCATCGTGACTCTATCCCACTTCCATTCCGGCATCATGATAGGCTGAAGTAATCCTGAAGGCACCTGATGTTCAGCTTTTACTTGTTGACAGACTAAACATCTTGCAACAAAGTCAGGAACGTCTCGTTTCATACCATGCCACCAATAAAGTTGATTCAGATCATTATACATCTTTGTACTACCTGGGTAAACAGATAACCGACTACTATGAGCTTTATTCAAAATTTTCTGAATCAACTCTGAATTCCTCAGAACGCATATTTAGTTTCTGAATCTCAAACAGTCATCAGCATTAACTCTGAATTCTGAATCAACATCCGTCTCACACTGAGCTCATTTTGCGATCAACTCATTATCGACCTTCTATGCATCACAAATTTGTTGAATAAATAATGGTCTTGCTTTCAATTCAGCTACTATAGAACCATCACCAGACATAGCCATATACGCATTCATTACACACAAAGCAAACAGTGATTTCCGGCTTAAAGCATCAACAACAACATTAGCCTTTCCTGGGTGATAGTCAATCACAAGCTCGTAGTCTTTTAGCAATTCTAACCGTCGACGTTGTCTCAAATTCAGATCTTTCTGAGTCATCAAGTATTTTAGGCTTTTATGATCAGAATAAACATGACATTTCTCACCGAACAGATAGTGACACCAAATTTTCAATGCGAACACAATGGCTGCGGATTCTAGGTCGTGTGTCAGATAGTTCTTTTCATGTGGCTTCAACTATCTTGAGGCATAAGCTATAACTTTGCCTTCCTGCATCAAAACATAGCCCAAACCATTCAAGGATGCATCACTATAAATAACAAATTCTTTACCCGATTCTGGTTGAACTAGCACTAGAGCTTCAGTCACCAAGGCTTTCAACTGATCAAAGCTTTTCTGGCACTTTTTTGACCACTCGAATTTGACATCCTTTTGCAATAGCTTCATCATCAGAGCTGCAATCATAGAGAAACCTTTCACAAACTGCCTATAATAACTAGCAAGTCCTAGAAAGCTTCGAACTTCAGAAACATTCTTAGGTGGTTTCCAATCAAGTATAGCTAAAATTTTACTTGGATCAACCCGAATACTTGATGTTGATACTACATGACCCAGAAAACTGACTTCACTTTACCAGAACTCACATTTACTTAATTTTGCATACAGCTGCTTATCTCGCAAGGTCTGAAACACAAGTCTCAAATGTTCGGCATGTTCAGCTTCATCACGAGAGTAGATCAAAATGTCATATATAAACACAACCACAAATAGGTCCAGATACGGTCTGAAGGTCCGATTCATCAAATCCATGAAAACAGTAGGTGCATTAGTAAGTTTGAAAATCATAACCAAAAACTCATAGTGTCTGTACCTCGTTCTGAAAGTAGTTTTTGGTACATCGGAGTCTTTAACTCGCAACTGATAGTAGCCTGACCTTAAATCTATCTTCAAAAATACTGTAGGCCCTTTCAGTTGATCAAACAGATCATCAATCCGTGGAAACGTATACTTATTCTTTACAGTCACTTTATTGAGCTGTCTATAATCGATGCACATTCTCATAGTTCCGTCTTTCTTTTTCACAGACAACATAGATGGACCCCGTGGAGAGAAACTTGATCGCGCGAAAACTCTACCTGCCAATTCTTGCAACTGAGCTTTCAATTCTTTTAATTCAGTAGGCGCCATTCTACATAGAGCTATGGATATTTAAGTCGTCCCAGGTATTAAATCAATACCAAACTCTACTTCCCGAATTGGTGGCAAACCTGGTAATTCTTCAGGAAACACATTTGGATACTCACATACAACAGGTACTGATTCAATGTTCCTTTCGGCCACTTTATTTTCAAGCACATATGTAAAGTAAGCCTCACAGCCTTTTCTCACATATTTCTGAGCTAACATCGAAGAAATCACTACTGGTAACCCCTTAAAATCACTAGATTCAATCCAAACAATCTCATCATTTTGACTCCGTAGATCAATGGTCTTTCTCTTACAATTCACAACAGCATCATGTAATGTCAACCAATCCATACCCAGAATTATGTCGAACTTACCAAACGGTAGCAACATCAAGTCAGTCGGAAAGCACTGATTTCGAACCATCAAGGGACAATTCTTACACACTTTGTCAACCATAACACACCGGCCCAAAGGGTTTGACACTCTAATCACAAACTCAGTAGACTCAACAGGTAGAGTCTTGCTGAATACTAATGTCTCACACACATAATAATGAGGAGAACCAAGATCAATCAAAGCAATTACATTAGTATCATAAAGAGTGAATGTACCAGTAATAACATTTGAGGATGAAGCCTCCTTTCGCGCGCAAATGGCATAGGCTCTGGTAGGTGCATGAGCCTCAGATCTGGCTACTGTATCTTCATTTCCTCTCTGACTGCCGCTCGTATTACTTGTATTTATTGGTGGCCTACCCCGTGTCTCAGTATTACCCGATCTTGTGTTTTGCACTGGATTCTCTTTAGCTAACCTTAGGCAATCTCGAATATAGTGATCTGTCGATCCACATTTAAAACAGGCCCGATCATGCAATCTGCAACTGCCGGGATGTCGTTTACCACAGTGTTTACACTCAGGTTGATTTGATTTGACATAACCCACACTGGCTAGTGAGGTAGCTCTCTAACTCACCGGTGGTTTGCTCTGGTCTCGTCGAGAATAACCTGAAGTGGCTTTTGAACGACTAAAATCATCTCAAAATTTCTTTGGTGCCGACTGGATTGACCTTTGTGAATGATTTCTTACGTGAGTCTTTAGCTTCACAACCAGCTTTTTTTTTCTCTTTCCCGAGCTCTTTATCTTTACAAGCTCGCTCAACAAGTACCACGAACTCTTTTATCTCAAGTATGCCAAGTAACAATTTAATATCTTTATTCAATCCATCCTTAAATCTTTTACACATTTTGGCTTTGGTAGAAACTTACTCTTGGGCATACTGACTGAGTCTCACGAATTTTTGCTCATACTCTGTTACGGTCATCCAACCCTGTTTTAGCTCTAGAAATTCTTTACGCTTCTGATCAATAAATTTCTGGCTAATATATTTCTTATAGAACTCAGTGTGAAATAATTCCCAGGTTACCCGCTCTCTCAGAACCGCTGATACTAGAGTATTCTACTAGTGATATGCTGTGTCTCGAAGCAAGGATATGGCACATTTCAAACATCCATCTGGGGTACAGGACAACTCATCAAACAGCGGATAGTATTATCAAGCCATAACTCAGCCCGCTCATCATCATCATCATCTATAGCTTTAAATTCTTCAACCCCATGTTTTCTGATTTTATCATCAGGTAGCTTATACAATCTCAACGGATCACTTACTTGAGGTACCACAGGCATCGAAGATGGATCAATCGGGGTGGAGGTTGTTGTGCAGCCGGGTTAGTCTGAATATATTGAGTAAACCAATCATTCATCATTTGATAAAAGGCTTGTCTAGCCTCTCCTTCCTGGTTATTTGAAATCGGTCGAGAATCAACCGGTGCTGTCCCTTGCATGGGAGCAGGCGCTACACTCTTGACATCATCAGCTACAGCTCTGTCGGGATCCATTTACTATATGAAAACACATTTCAAATGTCAAAAGTCATCACACTATCGCAGTATATAATTATGACATTATAGCTAAACTCACACACGCTACGTAGTCCTAGAACCGACTAAACCGTAGCTATGATACTAATAAAATGTAACACCCCTAGCCAGTATCCGTCGCCGGATTAGGCTACGAGACATTACCGATCATGTCATAGCTCAGACAAACAAGCATTTCACTTTACAGATTGAATTTACACTTTATGCATATACATTACATATGTCACATCATTAACCGAATTTTAGACCTTATTATATATTTATTTACGTCCATTCAAAAATATGTAATTTATTAATGGTTTAATAAATAACCAGCATATAACAAATGTTACATGTTTCACCAACTCAACTTAACCAATTTTCAGACACAATGACAACTCAATATCAAAACATGTGAAATTCACTATATTTCTAATCTGACATTTAAGCATGTATAACTACATCTGTTTAAGCGTATAATAAATCAATTATAACATATTACATAATTTAATAAGCAATCACGCATACATATCTAATACATTATAACATGGCCGAATATGCTATTAATGTGCGCATTTTATCCTGAAAATAAAGACTACACTTAGCATTAATTACTTCTTAAGCAACCGACCAATATGTTCATGCAATACATGCAACTTCTACTATTTAACAACCAAATAATTTAGGCTAGCATATATTCAATCATCACTTTATTTATCACATTACATATTTAAATTATTAACTAACTAATATACCAAGTATATATATGTATATATATTATGCTATAATTCTATCATAGCTGAACTCTACTACCTAGGATTACATACATATACAAAGTTTCCATTATCATTTACCAACAATCAAACTCATAAATATGTTTTAACCAAAGACCTGTAAATCAAGACTAAAAATAGTAAACAAATTCTCATATATACCGTGTAATAGTAAGAAACACATCCAAAGCAATCAAACATACTTATGACCAATTTTTACTATGTCACATACAAGGTCATAACCAACCTTAATATACAATCATATAAACAATTTTTTAAGTATTCACAGCACACGACATCTTGATCAAAATAGACTTAAACCATAACTATATCGAAACTAAATTCAAGCAAAATAATTTAGCCATTTTTGCATGGCTAATATACATTCATTTTCAAAATAACTAATTCCAAAGCCAGCCTATACATGCCATAATTTAAGTTTAGCATATAAGGTACCAAAACTGTAGATAGTGTGATGAACTTGGCTGACAGAGTCCCCGAGCTTGTAGCTTGACTCCAAATCTATAAAACAAAGATAGATATACACATAGTAAGCTATTTAAGCTTAGTAAGTCATAAGTAAATAAA
Source organism: Gossypium hirsutum (assembly GCF_007990345.1). NCBI lineage: Eukaryota > Viridiplantae > Streptophyta > Magnoliopsida > Malvales > Malvaceae > Gossypium > Gossypium hirsutum. The sequence goes on along the minus strand of NC_053430.1, from coordinate 39,738,772 downwards.
CAAGCCGATAATATAATCAACTTAATTTAACCAAATTTCAATATCATTAACAAGCTTATTCTCAACTTACATCTTTAGTAATAATATACCAAACACATATATCTATTAACTTGGTTGAATATTCACAAAGTTAAATCATAAAACCATTGCTCAATTTTCAAAAGCCAAAATGTCTTAATATAATCAACATACACTTACTCAATTATACAAGTTCAAGAACCATAATTTAATATCACGCACAGATACCTCTTTTATGCCCGAATATACATGATCACTTATATATGCATATCCAAAAATTAATTCCGTAATATACATACCATTTGTTCAAAGCCGAATACACTTGTTTAATTCATGTATATTTAACCTTGCATCACATATAACTTGTCAACTTTCAAGTCATATACATGCCTTATTATCGATAGCTAACAAGCTAAATCATACTTGGCCTTTTAGCCCATTTTACACATTCGATCACGATTACCTTTGCCCAATGAACCATTCAGAGTTGTATAGGACACTTGGATAATCACATAAATCGTACAATGCCAACGTCCCAGACGTGGTCTTACATGTAGCTTCATATCGATGCCGCTGTCGCAAACGGGGTCTTCCTCGTAAACACATATCAGAATCACAAATCAATGCCATGGTCTTACTCACACACATATACCGGAATCCTATGTCATGGCATATGTATCCTAGCTATTCCTAAGGTTCATACGGTGCTTTCAGACGTCGTAACTCGATCGAAACTAATGCTCGTACATGATTACCAAGCTTATACATATTCGGCAATTGCATTTATAATATCATATATTTCAATTCAGCATCTATAATTTACATTTAATTAAAAATTAAATACGTCTATTTGCTTATAAACTTACCTCAGACGTCGTAAAACAGGAAGGGGCTGCTAGTCGACAACTTTCGTTTTTCCCCGGTCCAAATATGATTTCTTTGGTTCTTGATCTAAACATATTCAAATTAAGCTTATTCAAACATATTTTCATTTAATTTAGTCCAAAAACACATAAATGGGAAAATTACCATTTTACCTCTGACATTTACAATTTTTACAATTTAGTCTCTACTGCACAAAACACAAAATACACAAAATTTCAAAGTGCCCAAGTCAGGCCGAATGGTACCCATATCTATAAAAGCCCATATATTTCATTAATTTCACATTTTAGTCCCTCAAATTATTATTTTTGCAATTTAGTCCTAAATACTCAAAATCATCAAAAACTGCACTACAAAATATGTTAATCTAAAACATATCTTTCATATTTTATCATCAAACAACAAAAAGCACAAGTTATCAACAAGGGCATAACTCAAAATATTCATCAAAATAAAAAATTAAAGCTTGGGTCTTGAAGGTTACTAAACAGCAATCTCAAAACTTAGAAATTATTAAAAACCGAGCTGAATACTTACCTTTGATTGAGCTCAAAACCACCTGACCCCTAGCTTCCTTTCTTTTATTTTTCTTTTATTAAGTTTCGGCTATGAAGAATATGAACACTCAAATGACTTTATTTTTTTATGTTTTATGTTATATTATAACATATAATAACTTAATGTTTAATTTACTTATATACCCATAATAATATAATATTAAAACCATGTAACATATGTATGATACCATCCCACTTATGAATTAATGGGATATTTACAACATAAATGCCCCAACTTAGAAAGCCACTAACAATTTGGCCCTTATGCTTTAAACTATCAAGTTTTCAATTTACGCGATTAAGTCTTTTTATTTAATCGGATACCTAAACGACAAAATAAAATCACGAAAAATTCACAGATATAAATTCACACAAAATAAACATAGAAAGTAATTTTAAATATTTTTTTGACTCGAATTCGTGGTCCCGAAACCATCATTCTGATTAGGGTCTAATTCGGGCTGTTACATTAATGGCCCGTTTTGCAATGGTATTGGTGGTTTTCAAATCTCATTTCTGATGATCGAGTCTATAAATATTATTTTTTAATACTTTTGAGTCTTATTTCGCGATATATTGAACTACAATCTAGTAATTTTATTGAATTGATATTTATTTAGAATACAAGGATTAAATCGTAAAAGTAGTAAAAGTTCAATCGCTATGAAGTTTTAATTAGCTAGAGGACCAATTAAGCAATTAGAAACTTTAGTTTAAATAGTTAGTAATAATTAAAATTTTAAAATTATCTACTATCATGCCAAATTTATGTTAAATACAATCAACCTATATACATGCTCCTAACCAATCACTTGTATTTCTACAAGCTCAAGCACACAATTGACAATAAAAATTAAATGAAAAACATAAAAATTGAAACAAATTTTCTATGTTACCCCCCACATTTTAGATAACACATTGTCCTCAATGTGTAGCCCAAAAAGGATAAGGAAAGAATTTACCCGATTGATCGTGGTCGTAATAGCCCGTTTTTAGGTCAAATTGGAACTGTGATTTTGGGACCACAAATCTGAAGTCAAAATACTTATTTTATTATTTTAATAAGGTCTAAAATATGATATAATAATTATGTGAAAGTTTAGTAAAAAAAAATTACCGTTTAAATGCTTAATTCGGTAAAAAGGACTAAATCACGTAACGTATAAAAGTTGAGTTCTATTGTTAATAGGTATTAAATATCTATGATTTATTAATATGAAAGTCCTTATAATTTTATTTAACCATAATTTAAGTTAGTGGAAATTTATGTCCATGAATTATATGATATATTAAGTTTAATTATAAGGTTATAACGGTAATTTATGTATTAAGTTTATATTAATAAAACAAAAATTAAAATCATGTTTTTCTATCCATCTTATTGTCGAAAGTTGAGAAAGAAATAAATGTTTTTAAGCTTCCATGGGTTTCGGCAACATCAATTTTGATTAAGGTACGGTTTTAGCTCTGTTTGAAAAGATTTCTACGTTTTTGAGCTCGTCCCAGCTTAATCTAGCTAGCTCGTACCTTCGTTTTTGAAAATGTTATAGATTTTGAGATATGCCATTGTTGAATACTTGAGTATTTTGAAGTTTCTTGTTAGATTATTGATGGTTGTTAATAGTTATACAAGTTTTATAAAGTGATTTTTGACAAAAATGAGAATTAGTGATTAAATTATGAAAGATAAAAATGTTGTGGTTGAAAATGTGAATAAAATGAAAATATTGGTTAATATGAATCCCATTGAAATTTGGCTACCTTGGGTTAGGGCTTAATTGTGCAATTTTGCATTTTTATGTGTTAAGGACTAAATTACAAAGTGGTCAAAAGTTTAGTGTAAATTTATAATTTAGCCAAAACAAATGTTTTAGGCTAAATTGAATTGAATGAAAGTTTGAATGAGTTAATTTGATATCATATAGATCAAGATAAGAAAATATCAAAATTAGATCAGAGGAAACGAACGATAGGCGAGTAGACAACGGTTATACGAGCAAATACGAGGTAAGTTCCTTAAGGTATCGATCCTTCGCGATTAAATAAACCACCTGTTGATAGAATTTAAAAACACGGAGCTGAGGAATTTAGAGCCACTACTAATGATGACCCTGAGAGGGTTGAATTTTGGCTTGAGAGCATGATTCGGGTGTTCGATGAATTGTCCTATACACCCGAAGCATGTATGAAGTGTGTTGTATCATTGTTGAAAGATACTGTGAATAAGTAGTGGAATACTTTGATATCCGTAGTTCTGCCAGAGCAAGTCACTTGGGATTTCTTTCAAGTTGAATTTAGAAAGAAATATATTAGCCAAAGGTTCATTGATTAGAAGAGAAAAGAATTTCTTGAATTGAAGTAGGGCCGTATGTTAGTTATAGAATATGAACGAGAGTTTGTACGACCCAACAAATGTGTTGGTGAATGTGTTTCTTCTGAAGCTATAATGTGTAAAAGATTCGAGGATGGATTGAATGAAGAAATCAAAGTGTTGGTTGGAATTCTTGAGCTTAAAGAGTTTGTTGTTCTGTTTGACTGAGCCTGTAAAGCCGAAGAGCTTTGTAAAGAGAAAAGAAAAGTCGATTCTAAGGCTAGAGAGTCTAGAAAAAGATTTATAGGAAATTCGTATCAGTCAGCATCAAAGAAATTTAGAGAATATCATCCTCGTTTTACAGCCTCTGCGGGAATTTCTATCAGAGATAGAAATGTGAGACAATCAAGTTCAAAACCTTAGGCGACATCTGTGGCCAGTGTGGGAAGTGTTAGAAATGCTGGATCTGAATGTAAACATTACAATAAATGATATTATAGTGAATGCAGATTAGTGAGCGGAGCCTGCTTTATATGTGGATCTTTTGAACATTTTCTCCATGATTGTCTAGGAAACTTCACAGCTGAAAGAGAGCAACCAACGAAAACAAGTAACACGACTGCTAGAGGGAGACCACCCTGAAACACCAAAAATGTGAGTGGTAATCGAGGTGCTACGAGAGATTCGACTGTGAGATCCGAGGAACGAGCACCTGCCAGGGCTTATGCACGAGAGGAAGCATCATCACCAGACATTATCACCGGTACTTTTTCTCTTTTTGATACTAATATAATTGCGTTGATAGATCCTGGATCAACCCATTCATATATTTGTATGAATTTAGTATTTAAAAAGAGTTTACATGTCAATTCTACAAAATTTGTAATTAAAGTATCGAACCCTTTAGGCAAGTTTGTTTTAGTTGATAGAGTTTGTAAGAATTGTCGTCTGATGATCCGGGGTTACTATTTTCGGGCTAACTTAATGCTTCTACCGGTCAATGAGTTTGATGTGATTCTGGGTATGGACTGGCTAACTATGCACGATGCAGTTGTGAACTGTAGACAGAAGGCTATCGAATTGAAATGTCAAAATGGTGAGATTCTTCGGATTAAGTCTAATGATTCGAATGAATTACCTCTTGTGATATCATCTATGTTAGCTCAGAAATGTTTGAGAAAGGGTTATGATGCATATCTTGCATACGTATTGGATACGAAAGTGTTAGAATCAAAGATTGAATCCGTACCTGTTGTTTCTAAGTTTTCAGATGTATTTTCAGAAGAATTACTGGGATTGCCTCCGATCAGAGAAGTCGAATTTGGTATTGAGTTAATACCGGGAACAACTCTGATATCGATAGCTCTGTATAGAATGGCTCCAACAAAATTAAAAGAGTTGGAAGCTCAGTTACAAGAATTGACAGACAGAGGTTTTGTACAACCGGGTTATTCTCCTTGGGGTACACCAGTATTGTTTGTGAAAAAGAAAGATGCCATGATGTGCATGTGTATCGACTATAGACAGTTGAATAAAGTGACTATAAAGAACAAATACCCTCTACTATGGATTGATGACTTATTTGATCAGTTGAAAGGGGCTACAGTATTTTTAAAGATTGATTTGAGATCGGGTTACTATCAGTTGCGAGTTAAAGATTCGGATGTACCGAAAACAGCTTTCAGAACAAGGTATGGCCATTATGAATTCCTTGTTATGCCTTTCGGTTTAACTAATGCTCTTGCTAATTTTATAGACTTGATGAATCGTATATTTAGACCGTATCTAGACAAATTTGTTGTGGTATTCATTGACGATATTCTGATCTATTCATGAAATGAATTTGAACATACTGATCACTTGAGAATTCTGTTACAAACTCTATGTGATAACTAGTTGTTTGCAAAGTTTAGTAAATGTGAGTTCTGGCTTAAAGAGGTTGGATTTTTAGGGCATATTGTTTTAGCTGACGGTATTAGAGTTGATTCGAGCAAGATTTCTACTATTATTGATTGGAAACCACCCAGAAATGTGTCCAAAGTTTGTAGTTTTCTGGGCTTAGTGGGCTATTACCGAAGATTTGTGAAAGGATTTTCAATGATTGCGACACCGATGACCCAAATACTACAAAAAGATGTGAAGTTTGAATGGTCAGAAAAATGTCAAGGGAGCTTTGAACAATTGAAAGCACTGTTAACAGAGGCACCAGTTTTGGTTCAAACTGAATCGGGTAAAGAGTTCGTGATTTATAGTGATGCGTCATTAAACGGACTGGGTGTGTTTTGATGCAAGATGGAAAAGTTATTACCTATACTTTCCGACAGTTGAAATTACATGAAAAAAACTATCCGACGCATGATTTAGAGTTGGCTGCGATTGTATTTGCATTGAAGATTTGGCGACACTACTTATATGGTGAGAAATGCCATATTTATACATATCAAAAAATCTTGAAATATCTGATGTCATAGAAGGATTTGAATTTGTGTCAACGAAGATGGCTAGAGTTATTGAAAGATTATGATTTTGTGATTTATTATCACCCGGGAAAAACTAATGTAGTTGCTGATGCATTGAGTCAAAAATCATTGTTTGCTTTATGAGCCATGAATACCCAGTTGATGATATGCGATGATGGGTCCATTTTAGCAGAATTGAAAGCTAAATTGGTATTTCTGTAGCAAATCTTTAAAGCTTAGAAAAATGACAGTGATTTGCAAGCTAAACGAATTCAATATGAGTCTAATTTTGATTTAAAATTTCATATTGGAACTGATGATTGTTTATGTTCTGAAATAGGATTTGTGTACCAAAAAATATAGAGCTTATTTAGAAAATTCTGCATGAAGCACACAGTAGTCGCTTTTCTGTTCATCCGGGTAGTACCAAGAGGTATAATGATTTGAAGCAGTAGTATTGGTGGTCGGGAATGAAACGGGATATATCAGAGTTTGTATTGAAATGTTTGATTTGTCAGCAAGTAAAAGCTGAACATCAAGTACCATCTGGTTTACTGCAGCCTGTATTGATTCCTGAGTGGAAATGGGATAGAGTCATTATAGATTTTGTATCAGGACTGCCCTTAACTCTAAAAAAGAAATATGCTATTTGGGTTGTCTTTGATCGACTAACAAAATTTGCTCATTTCATATGGTATGTACAGATTACTCTCTGGATAGATTAGCTGAATTGTACTTATCTGAAATCATATGATTACATGGTGTACCACTGTCTATTATCTCTGATAGAGACCCGAGATTTACTCAAGATTCTGGAAGAAATTACAAGATGCTCTTGGAAGAAAATTGAATTTCAGCACAGCTTTTCATCCCCAGATAGATGGTCAGTTCGAAAGAGTTATACATATACTTGAGAATATGTTGCATTGTTGCATTCTCGAGTTTGAAGGTAACTGGGAGTAATACTTGCCTTTGATTGAATTTGCTTATAACAAAAGTTTCCAAACGAGTATAAAGGTGGCACTGTACGAAGCTTTATATGGTTGCAAGTGTCGAACACTGTTATATTGGACTGAATTGAATGAGAAAAAGATTCACGGGGTTGAATTGATCAATGTGACTGAAGAAAAAGTGAAAGTAATTCACTACAGTTTAAAAGCAGCTTCAGATAGACAGGAATCCTATGCAGATTTGAAAAGTAAAGAGATAGAATTTCAAGTCAGAGATCGAGTATTTCTGAAAGTGTCACCGTGGCAGAAAATTCTCCGTTTCGGCCGTAAAGGAAAATTAAGTCCGTGATTCATTAGGTCGTATGAAATTGTTAAAAGAATAGGGTCTGTAGCATATCGACTACCGTTATCATCTGAGCTAGAAAAGATACTTAATGTTTTTCATGTTCTGATGCTACGTTGATACAGATCGAATTCGTAACATGTGATTTCTCCCGTTGATGTAGAGATACAGTCTGATTTATCCTATGACGAAGAACCGATTAGGATTCTGGCTCGAGGGATTAAAGAATTGAAGAATAAACGTATAGCTCTTATGAAGGTTCTTTGGCATAAATAAGAAATTGAGGAAGCTACGTCGGAACCCGAGGAAGCTATGCGAAAATAGTACCCTAACCTCTTTATCGGTAAGATTTTCGAGGACAAAAATCCCTAAGGGGAAGAGTTGTAACAACTCGTTTTTAGGTTAAATTGGAACAGTGGTTTCGGGACCACAAATCCAAAGTTAAAAAATTTATTTTATTATTTTAATAAGGTCTACAATACGATATATTAATTATGTGAAAGTTTCGTAAAGAAATTTTACCGTTTAAATGCTTAATTCGGTAAAAAGGACTAAATCGCGTAACGCATAAAAGTTGAGTTCTATTGTTAAAAGGTATTAAATAGTTGTGATTTATTAATATGGAAGTCCTTAAAATGTTATTTAACCATAATTTAAGTTAGTGGACATTTATTTCCATGAATTATATGATATATTAAGTTTAATTATAAGGTTATAATGGTAATTTATGTATTAAGTTTATATTAATAAAACAAAAATTAAAATCATGTTTTTCTATCCATCTTCTTGCTAAAAGTTGAGAAAGAAATAAGGGTTTTTGAGCTTCCATGGTTTCGACAACTTCAATCTTTGATTAAGGTACGGTCTTAGGACAGTTTTTAATGATTTCTACATTTTTGAGTTCGTTGCAGCTTAATCTAGCTAGCCCGTACCTTCGTTTTTTAAACTGTTATTATAATAACTCGATTTAGACCCTATTCAGAATGGTGGTTTCAGGACCACGAATCCAAGCCAAAAAATATTTTAAAATTATTTTCTGTGTTTATTCTGTGTGAATTTATATCTGTGAAATTTATGTGATTTAATTTTGTCGTTTAGGTACCCAATTAAATAAAAGGACTTAATCACGTAAATTGAAAAATTGGTAGTTTAATATATAAAGGGCCGAATTGTTAGTGGCTTTCTAAATTGAAGGATTTAAATTGTCAATAGCCCATGGACATATTGAATGGACGACAATAGGCTTATATTATGTGGCTTTGTTATAAGTTTATTAAGGTTAATTTAGTAAACTAATAATATAAGTTAATGTATTATAAAATATATCTAAAATATTAGTGTTCATATTTTTATTCACCATTCCCGAAACTAGTAAAAGAAAAGAAAAAGAGAAAGCACATGATTTTCGACCATTGTTAATCCAAATTCAATGTTAGTTTGGTTTTGATTTTTGATAATTTTTACGTTTTTGAGATCGTTGCTTCGAATACTACCCGACCCATGCTTGAATTTTTGATTTTGATGAATATTTTGAGTTATGTCATTGATGAGACCTTGATATTTTTGTTGTTTGATGATGAAATATGAAAGATATGTTTTAGATTAACATGTTTTGTATTGGAGTTTTTGATGATTTTGAGTAATTAGGACTAAATTACAAAAATAATAAATTAAGGGACTAAAATGTGAAATAAATGAAATATATGGACTAGTATGAGTATAAGGAAGATTCGACCTAACTATGTTGTAGTGAGATTTTGTGTATTTTGTGTTTTATGCCATTAGGACTAATTTGTAAAAGTATGAAATATCAGGGGTAAAATGGTAATTTTCCCATTTATGTGTTGTTGGAGTAAATTGAATGAAATTGTGTTTGAATGAGATTAATTTGAAAATTGTATAGGTTAAGAACAAAAGAAATCAGACTTGGATCGAGGAAAAGCAAAAATAGTTGAATAGTCGATTTACATCGTTTGTCGATATCTGAGGTAAGGCTTTAAGGAATTAAACATCATTAATTTTGAATGTAACTTTATTTAATATGCTAATTTGGAAATGTAACTTTATTTAATATGCTAATTTGGAATTCATTGATTTATAGTAGAGTTAGCCGAATATGATTAAGCATGGAATTAATGTATTTGAGTTTAATTCGACTGAGTTGTAACATTTGAAAGTCCGTATGAACTATATGGAATATCTGGAATTTTTGATATATGAATTGTTTATGATACAGCTTTATAACAGTGATATTCGGGCTTTGAGTCTAGCAAGCCTTGTGCTGGTGAATTCAATCGGGCTTTATGCCTAGCAGGCTTATTGCCAGTGTATAAAATCAGACTTTGAGTCTAGCAAGCCTTGTGCCGGTGTGTGAAATACAGGCTTAGGCCTAGCAGGCTTTATGCCGGTGAATAATTATAAGTTTATGTCTAAAAGACTTTATGTTGATGTGGTAATTGAATACGTTAAATGAGCTTAATGATCAGGTATGAGTTAGCTTGTAGTTTGCTTGAGATAAGGTAAATAAGTAACTTGATATTTGTTACTAATTATGTGTGATACAAATGAAGATTACATGTGAATTTAGTATGTGTATTCGGCTTTGTAAATAAATGGTATGAATATTGTAGAATTGATTCTTAAATATGTGCATATATGTGATCATGTATATTCGGCCATATAAGTGGTATAGGTACATGATGTTATATTATGGTTCTTGAGTTTATATAAATGCGTATGTGTATGTTTGACTATATTAAGACATTTTGGCTTTGAAGGTTGAATAATATTAGGCTAAATTGATTAAGTGAGCATTTGGCCAATGTAGATTTTGTGTATAAAAATTTATTATTTATCTCATTTGTAGGTTTGAGGTTAAGCTTGATAATGATAATGAAATTTGGATTAGCTTAAAATGAGTTGATTATATCATTGGGATGTTTATTTGCTTATGACTTACTAAGCTATTATAGCTTACTTTGTGTTTTCATGTTCATTTTGTTTTATAGATTTTGGATTCAAGTTACAAGCTCGGGGATCGTTAGCAAAGTCTATCACACTATCAACCGTCTTCGGTATTTTTTCTTTAAGTTACAATTTGAAACTATGGCATGTATAGGCTAGTTAATATGTTTGATTTTGAGGTTGTGTTTATATTAAGCCATGCGAAAATGGCTAAGTATAAAGTTTAAGTTTAAGCATATTTTGGTTTTGGTATATATATATATGTGTGTGTGTGCGCGCGTGTGTGTGTGTGTGTGTGTGTGTATGTGTGTGTGAGGTATTTGACATATTTGCTAATGGTTGTGTAATTATGGTTATGGTTTAAGTCTATTTTGGAAGCTTCAGGCATGCAATGCTATATGTATATGGTATATTTGGTATATTGATGATGATATAGTCATGTGGGATGATATGAGTAAATAGGTAAAAGGTTTATGTTATATATGTACAATATGATTTAATATAATAATTTGAGTATGATTCAAATTGGTACAATTATATGTGCATAAATTTGTGATGAGTAGAAAGGAATATTTAATTTTAATATGTTGCTTGTTCTGTGATATAAATATAAAAGTATGATAAACATGCTTTGTAGATGTTATATATATATCCATGTTATGAAATATTTTTGCAATTAGATGAAATAAACATATGGTACATATTATTTATATGAAATGAAAGGATGTATGTTTGCATGTTTTAAAGTATGTGCGAATAACTTATAAAATAATAAGTTATTTTAAATTAAAATTATTCCAATGCCTTAAATGTTAAGTATATATATATTTGGTATGTGAAATGACATATACTTGGTTATGAATTTAACATTCGAGTTTCATGATTCTTTGGGTTGTATTGACTAAATGTAAAATTTGGAAATTATATGAATTATAGAATTTAAGTACGTTAGTTTGGCTTAAAATTTTATTTAGATGATTAATATTGAAATGAAAGTTTGTTCTAAGTTGTATTTTGTTTGGTAATGCCTCGTAACCCTAATCTGACAGCGGATATGGGTTAGGGGTGTTATAGTTATAGATTTGGAGATATGCCATTGTTGAATACTTGAGTATTTTGAAGTTTCTTGTTAGATTATTGATGGTCGTTAATAGTTATACAAGTTTTATAAAGTGATTTTTGACAAAAACGAGAATTAAGGATTAAATTGTGAAAGATAGAAATGTTGTGGTTGAAAATGTGAATAAAATGAAAATATGGGTTAATATGAATCCTATTGAAATTTGGCTACCTTGGGTTAGGGTTTAATTGTGCAATTTTGCAGTTTTATGTGTTAAAGACTAAATTGCAAAGTAGTTAAAAGTTTAGGGTAAATTTGTAATTTAGCCAAAATGAATGTTTTAGGCTAAATTGAATTGAATGAAAGTTTGAATGAGTTAAATTGATATCATATAGATCAAGATAAGCAAATACTAGACTTAGATCGGGGGAAACTAAAGATAGACGAGTAGACAATGGCTATATGAGCAAATACGAGGTAAGTTTGTATAATTAGAATTGAACTTTTCTATACTTGTGATTATTGAAAAGAATGTGTATAATTGAGATATTTGAAGTATAAATGTCTTACTATTATATTGTATGTGTTACCGAGCCCCGTTTAAACCATTTGAATTCATTGGATACGAGTGACATGTTACTGGAATTACCATAATGGTCGAGCTCCTACATTTGATGCAGACTCACCATAGCTCGTAAGAGCTTACTGTTTCAGCTCATTGTAGCTTACCGATTCAGCTCGAAAGAGCTTACTATTCAGCTCAATAGAGCTTACCGTTTTTATCTCACTAGAGCTTACCATTTTTAACTCAATAGAGCTTACTGTTTATCAGCTTAGTAAGAGCTTACTGACCATGAATAGAAAGAGCATGTATGATGATGAATTGATAGATTACTGACATTGTTCACTCGATTATCCTTTGAAGTTCTAATAGGTTCAACGGGCCTAAAAAAATGTTACATGGATAAATTACGGTTTATAAATGTTATTAAAGTTATATATGATGTATGAGTTTGGAAAGATATGAAGTATTACTTTAGTAAATAGTTTATGTATTAGTTAAATGACTAACATGTGATGATTATGTGTAATTGGGTGATGGTTAAAGTGAATTGTTGGCATTTTATTATTGTTTTGATTATATTTAATTGGTAAGTTCAATTCTAAATTATACGGGCTTACTAAGCTATAAGCTTACTCTGTTTCGTTTTCTATGTCTTATAAGGTTCTTTAGCTCGCTCGTTTCGAACAAGTCAGAGTTGCACGTCACACTATCAAAATTTTGATTGGTATTTTGAACTTATGAACTTATGTAAATATGGGCTAGTTTGATAGTAATAGTTATGTGTTGGTATTATAGTTTGAGAATGAATTTGTATATAAGTTAAGCCATGTGATTTGGCTTATTTTAGTATCATATTTGGATTGCATATATCATCTTAATGATGGTATGTTTTGGTATGATAATATTTGAATGAAATTATGCAAAGAAGTCTTGATACATATAGATGTTAGATGAATGAGTTGTATATGTGATTATATAGGTATTCAGATATGTACGATAAACCGTAATTTATACATATTTTTATCCCATGCTTAGCACATTTATAGATTATTTCTCCTTAGATTTGGTGAATCCGATGCTCCTAATCCTTTAATTTCATGTTTTATACTTAGATGAACAGAGGAGAGTAAAAAGAGCGAGAAACGGACCAAAAATGGAGAAAATTAGCCAACATGGGAAATCAACACGGCCTAGACTTCCTTACAAGGGTAGGCCACAGAGCCGTGTCCATTTGGTAGAATCGAAGCACGACTCACACGGGTAGACCACACGTCCGTGCCTATTTAACAGCCTTGACCACGGTCTAAAGCAATTGCACAAGGGCTTGTCACACGGGCGTGTCACATGGGCGTGTCACACGGGCGTGTCCCTGTCGAGCCCAAGTATAGTCCTTTTCGAAAAATACCACTTTTGAGGGCTCTTAGGCATTCTAAAGCCTATTTAAACACCCGATGAGGCACTGAGAAGGAGGACACAGAGTCGGAGGCAAGGAATTACTCAAAGAAAGCTGATTGATCCATCTCAGAAGCCGGATTCATCGTCAAGATTGAAGATCTCCCTTCAATTTCTTTCAGGAGTTTTGGGGTTTTCTTTATGTTTGGCTATCTTTATTCTTTTGAGATGTTTTCTTTCATAATTATGAACTAAACCCCTTAAATATCTAAGGGGAATAAAACCTAAGACGGATCTTGTTATTATTATTTGAATTGTATGATAAATATTTGTCTTGTTCTTAATTATATGTTCTTAATTATTGTTTTAATATTACAGGATATTGATTCAAGTTAATGAGCTTATTCAGAGGAGCAAAAGTCCCTGTCTAAGAGTAAATTTGTCGTAATTAAGTGGAGTTGATTGCACGCTTAGAGATAGGGTGACAAGATTTTTCTAGATTAGGGTGAAACCTAATAAGGGAGTTCATAGATCAAGTTAATGCAACACTAGGGTGTTAATTAGAAAGAGATTTCAATTAATCAACCT